>NC_079194.1:242960976-243261976 GCF_029499605.1 Hyla sarda
GGTCGCCTGTAATCAGTCCCGGAGTGAACACGCTCCGCGGACTTATTACAAAAGGGGTGCCGCGTGCATGATCCCGGGGGTCCCCAGCTGCGGGACTCCCGCGATCAGGCATCTTATCCCCTATCCTTTGGATAGGGGAAAAGATGTGTAAGCACCGGAGAACCCCTTTAAAGCAGAGTTTAATCACTTAGTTTACATTGAAATCTGCAGCTCCAAATCCTGCGTATTAAATATAAGCAGGATACTGAACATGTGAATACACCCTAAAGGTAGGGTCACATGTGCCGTATTTTGCTGCTGCATATTTTGCGACCCAATTAATTAAATGGGTAGACAAATACGCAACAGTAAAATACAGCACATGTGACCTTACCCTAAAGAATTAGCAGAAATATATGCAGCATTTCTGCATGTGCCCTCAAGACAACACTTCCTGTACATGCGCCTAGGCAAGTGTTATCATAAGGCAGTGTTTCCCAAGCAGGGTGCCTCCAGCTGTTGCAAAACTACAACTCCCAGCATGCCCGGACAGCCGAAGGCTGTCCGGGCATGATGGGAGTTGTAGTTTTGCAACAGCTGGAGGCACCCTGCTTGGGAAACACTGCCATAAGGACACAGTTATACTAACCAACAAATCAGATTTATTTTCTTGTCCTTGCTGAACATTATAAACACTAAGATGTCAACACAAGGACAGGAAGTGTTGTCCTGGTCTCCTGGTCACAGCGGCATTATAGCTCTTTTCCAAGGAGGATTGTCATTATAATATCAGAAAATCTACATACGTTGTAATTTCTATTTGTATCTTCTGGTGGTTTCCCTTTAATAAGGTGGTGGTCAGTAATGCCAAGCGTTGTTCAGCTTCCCTGTGCCAGGGTCAAGACTTGAGTAATCTGAGACCAGTAACTAGGATTTGTATCTATAGCAACCAGTCTGTCCCAAAAGCTGCTCAGCAATGTGCTGACAGCAGAGAAAGCAGAAAGCTTGGCAGCGGCCGCGCCATTCCTCTCTGAGCCGGCACATTCTAAAAATAAATGTCGACTTCCAGTTGTCTCGCATTCTGGCCGTAAGAGAAAGAACAGAAGAGATGACGGCGCGGTCCAATATGGTGGCACTGCCAAAAAGGTCATCTGTCACACTGCCCCCTTCACCATGCTCTAGGTCACCAGTACTGCATACATTACTCTGCCAATCTAAACCGGTCATTCCAAACCTTCAGCTCTCCAGCTGTTGAAAATATACAGCTCTTATAATGATGGGAGTTGTAGTTTTGTAAACACAGGTTGGATGTCACTATTATAATCCGTGTATCAGCACAAAGCACCCGCACTCAGCACAACCATCCCTCTATGTTTCCAGTGTTACCCAACATACAATAGTCCTTGATTTCTAGAAGCCTTTAATTTACCCTGTAATTTCACTGTACATCTACAGCCATGATTGTACCCCTCAAGTATTATCACCCCAAAAGTAATTGCCTGGTGCATTTAAAGGACAGCTCTCCCCCCTAAAGCTACAGAGTCTCCTTGACCCTTTTATTGCTGGGACAAAATTCTTATCTGTAGATTACCAGGACCCCTTACTAGTTATACAACCCTCATCATCACCATCATCACACCTATCCTCTACTGACATCACCATCATCACACCTATCCTCTATTGACATCACTATCACCACACCTATCCTCTACTGACATCACCATCATCACACCTATCCTCTATTGACATCACTATCACCACACCTATCCTCTACTGACATCACCATCATCACACCTATCCTCTATTGACATCACTATCATCACACCTATCCTCTACTGACATCACTATCATCACATCTATCCTCTACTGACATCACCATCATCACACCTATCCTCTACTGACATCACTATCATCACATCTATCCTCTACTGACATCACCATCATCACACCTATCCTCTATTGACATCACTATCATCACACCTATCCTCTACTGACATCACTATCATCACATCTATCCTCTACTGACATCACTATCATCACATCTATCCTCTACTGACATCACTATCATCACATCTATCCTCTACTGACATCACCATCATCACACCTATCCTCTACTGACATCATCACACCTATCCTCTACTGACATCATCACACCTATCCTCTACTGACATCATCACACCTATCCTCTACTGACATCACTATCATCACACCTATCCTCTACTGACATCACTATCATCACATCTATCCTCTACTGACATCACCATCATCACACCTATCCTCTACTGACATCATCACACCTATCCTCTACTGACATCATCACACCTATCCTCTACTGACATCTCCATCATCACACCTATCCTCTACTGACATCTCCATCATCACACCTATCCTCTACTGACATCACCATCATCACACCTATCCTCTACTGACATCACCATCATCACACCTATCCTCTATTGACATCACTATCATCACACCTATCCTCTATTGACATCATCACACCTATCCTCTACTGACATCTCCATCATCACACCTATCCTCTACTGACATCACTATCATCACACCTATCCTCTATTGACATCATCACACCTATCCTTTATTGACATCATCATCATAACTATCCTCTATTGACATCACCATAGCTGTGTCCCCACTGCCCTCTATGCTGTCCTATGTGCTCAGTAACAGTTATCTCCCCCTGTGCTCCATGACGCCCCATATACCCAGTGACAACCATCACCCACTGCCTTCCATGGTGCCCTATATACTCACTCACAGCTATCACCCCCTGCCCTCCATGCTGCTCTAAGAGCTCAGTGACAACTATCACCCCTGCCCTCCACACCCAGTGACAGCTACCACTTCCTAGCCTTTAGGGTGCCCTATCTACTCTCCATTACCTTATTTCCCGCCATGATGCCCTATATACCCAGTAACAGCTACCATCCAGTGCCCAATATAACCAGCAACAGCTATCATCAACTGCCCTCCATGGTGCCCGATATACCCAGTTGACAGCTATCAGCCATTGCAATTCATGGTGCCCTATATACTTAGTGACAACTATCACCTCCTGCCCTCCATGATGCCCTATGAGCCTAGTGACAGCTATCATCTCCTGCCCTCCATGATGCCCTATGAGCCCAGTGACAACTATCACCCACTGTCCCCTATGATGCCCAGTGACAGCTATCACCCACTGTCCCCTATGAGCCCAGTGACAGCTATCACCCACTGTCCCCTATGATGCCCAGTGACAGCTATCACCCACTGTCCCCTATAATGCCCAGTGACAGCTATCACCTCCTGCCCTCCATGATGCCCTATGAGCCTAGTGACAGCTATCATCTCCTGCCCTCCATGATGCCCTATGAGCCCAGTGACAACTATCACCCACTGTCCCCTATGATGCCCAGTGACAGCTATCACCCACTGTCCCCTATGAGCCCAGTGACAGCTATCACCCACTGTCCCCTATAATGCCCAGTGACAGCTATCACCCACTGTCCCCTATGATGCCCAGTGACAGCTATCACCCACTGTCCCCTATGATGCCCTATGATGCCCAGTGACAGCTATCACCCACTGTCCCCTATGATGCCCAGTGACAGCTATCACCCACTGTCCCCTATGATGCCCAGTGACAGCTATCACCCACTGTCCCCTATGATGCCCAGTGACAGCTATCACCCACTGTCCCCTATGAGCCCAGTGACAGCTATCACCCACTGTCCCCTATGATGCCCAGTGACAGCTATCACCCACTGTCCCCTATGATGCCCTATGAGCCCAGTGACAGCTATCACCCACTGTCCCCTATGATGCCCTATGAGCCCAGTGACAGCTATCACCCACTGTCCCCTATGATGCCCAGTGACAGCTATCACCCACTGTCCCCTATGATGCCCAGTGACAGCTATCACCCACTGTCCCCTATGATGCCCAGTGACAGCTATCACCCATTGCCTTTCATGATGCCCCATTCACTTCCCATCACCTGTCATCCCCCTGTCCTCCATGATGCCCTATGAAGAATACACTAGATGTCACCCCTTTGCCCTCCACCTTACCTCCTGCCCTCCCGGTGTCCCCCAGCCCTCCATCTCTTCAGCCCCTGCCCCCAGGATTACCTCTCACCCCATGCCCTTCATATTACCCCCTGCACCTGCTCCATGCCCCTAATGTCACTTGTACCCCCATCCCCCATTGGCAGCTGCCCGGTCTTACCCCATAAGCCACTCCATGTCTGCTGTCCCCTCCGGCTCAGCTCATCCTCGGTGTCTCCCGCTCCCCGGCTCAGGCTCCGGCTCCGGCGGAAGTAAACACAGCACCGCCCGCAGCACGCACGCTTCCGGGTCTGACGTCACGGAGCGAGGCAGCATGGGAGCTGTGAGAGCGGACGAGAGGCATTGTGGGAAGCGCAGTGACAGCTGCGAGCGGAGGGGGCGGAGCCTCTGCAATGACACGGGACAGCAGCTCTCCAGCTGTGGAGGGGGACTACAACTGCGAGCATGCTGGGATTTGTAGTCTCACAACAGACTGCTTTCTACTGAGTCATTGCACAGGAAGACACTGGGTGACAACCAATATGGCGCCTATTGTAGCTGTCACATGGGTTGTCACCAGACTTTTCTCTGGCTATGTAGTCAGATCAACTGGCTGAACACCCTATGTCACCCAATGTTCTCAGGCAGAGAAATAATAAATGACGTGGGTGGTGACGTGATGCCCCTGATAATGTCACTGGGCATGATGTTAGTTCCACAAACTGCAGCTCTCTAGTTGCAAAAATACAACTCCCAGCATGCCCAGAGAGCCCTGATGGGAGTTGTAGTTTTGCAACAGCTGGAGGGCTGCACGTTTGGGAATACTGAACTATAGCACTGTGGACCTCCAGATGTTGCAAAACTACAACTCCCAGCATGCCCTGAGAACCCTGATGGGAGGGCTGCAGGCTCAGGAATACTGAACTAAAGCACTGTGGACGTCCAGATGTTGCAAAACTACAACTCCCAGCATGCCCGGACAGCCGTTGGCTGTCCGGGCATGCTGGGAGTTGTAGTTTTGCATCATCTGGACGTCCACAGTGCTTTAGATCAGTGTTCCCATCATGTCCATTGACATTACCAGGAGAATATATCCTATCAAGTGCCGCCATGCACCTGTTCAGCTGACAGCATGTCTTCCCAGCCTTCCCATGCACGCTACATGGAAAGTAAGCCGATGCCAGACACCTCTGTCAGCGGTTTATCTTCTGCAGGATGAGTAATCAGACATGTTAAAATCCAGCTGACAGATTCTTCTCTCCCCAAACATCAGGAATCAGGAGACCTCCGTACACATACCCGCCACATACCCGCCGTATCAGATGGTCAACCAGTCCCACTGAATTTGTGGGTTCAGTCATAGTTTGTCTTATATGAATGGCCACCCTAAGGCCATGTTCAGACATTGGCAGAAAAATGGCGCTTGGAAATTCTGTTGCCTTCAGTGGGATCCCGCTGCACCTCACCTGGGGTGAAAATCCTGATTCCGACCTCCATAGATGACAATACATTTCAGAGTGGTCCTAGTGCCGGCACGTTCTGCCCCAACCATGGCCAGTATTAAACAAGGACTGGCTCCCTTATGGCTAGTGATGGGCGGCAGGGGCCATATTCGAATTAGCGATATTTCGCGAATATATGGAGGAATGTGTTTGCAAAATTTGCATATTTGCTGTGTTCATTCACTTTTTTTTTCCATGCGAAAATCGTAATGAAATTCGTATAGTGCGCATGCGCGATTCTATCTTTCAACCAACTAACACTATACCCTACACTAGAACCTGTCTGCTAAACTAACCTAATCTATCTAACACTATCACTTTTTTTTACACTGTACACATCATTGTTGTGATGTGTACTGTGAAGAAAAAATACGAATATTCGTCATTACGAATATATATCACTATATACTAAATGTTGTGGCGATATTCACGGTAAAAATTCGCATTTTGAATATTTGCGCTCAACACTACTTATGGCAACCAATTATATAGAGTTTGAAAACAATCCAGGAACAGAACAAAAAGTCATCTTCCTGCCCGCTGCTGCACATAATGAGGGAGATTCATCAAAACCAGAGTAGAGGAAGAGTGGTGCAGTTGCCCATAGCAACCAATCAGATCGCTTCTTTCATTTTTAACAAGGCCTCTGCAAAACGAAAGAAGCAATCTGACTGGTTGCTATGGGCAACTGGACAACTTTTCCTCTGCACAGGTTTTGATAAATCCCCCCCCCAATGTGTGCAGCAGACAAAAGACCCCCGCACCTGCATACAGTGGGGATCAAAAGTTTGGGCACCCCAGGTAAAAATTTGTATTAATGTGCATAAAGAAGCCAAGGAAAGATGGAAAAATTTTAAAAATGCATCAAATTACAGATGAGACATTCTTATAATATGTCAACAAAAGTTAGATTTTATTTCCATCATTTACACATTCAAAATAACAGAAAACAAAAAAATGGCGTCTGCAAAAGTTTGGGCACCCTGCAGAATTTATAGCATGCACTGCCCCCTTTGCAAAGCTGAGACCTGCCAGTGTCACGGATTGTTCTCAATCATCATCTGGGAAGACCAGGTGATGTCAATCTCAAAGGTTTTAAATGCCCAGACTCATCTGACCTTGCCCCAACAATCAGCACCATGGGTTCTTCTAAGCAGTTGTCTAGAAATCTGAAACTGAAAATAGTTGACGCTCACAAAGCTGGAGAAGGCTATAAGAAGATAGCAAAACATTTTCAGATGTCAATATCCTCTGTTCGGAATGTAATTAAGAAATGGCAGTCATCAGGAACAGTGGAAGTTAAAGCAAGATCTGGAAGACCAAGAAAAATATCAGACAGAACAGCTCGCAGGATTGTGAGAAAAACTATTCAAAACCCACGTTTGACTGCACAATTCCTCCAGAAAGATCTGGCAGACACTGGAGTTGGGGTACACTATTCCACTATAAAGAGATACTTGTACAAATATGGTCTTCATGGAAGAGTCATCAGAAGAAAACCTCTTCTACGTCCTCACCACAAAAATCAGCGTTTGCCCGTTTAGTTGTTTTTGTATTTTTCTGTTTAGGTGTGTATTCACACACTAGTTTGTTCAGAGCAGTTTGCTATTCTACCTGGATAGGAAATAGTTAATGCTCTGAACGAATGAGAACTCGGGTGCAGTTATTTAACCATTCTGGTGCTGGTTATTGTGCTATACACTTTCAAGTCTGCTTGAGCATTTACCTTGTATTTATCTGAGTTTTAGCCATGGTTAAATAGTCTTGTTCTTTGTAAATTTTAGTCTGTGATACATTTGTCGGTTTTAGGATTTGTATATCCTTTCTGTTATGTATCTGTTCACACTATGTCTGATTCTTGCTTGTTACCTGTGCTCTGTATGTTATATTCGGGTTATAGTCTATTGTTTCATGTATTATATTTCTGTTTCCTACTGGGTCAGCATCTTGTCCACACGGTGGAGTGTGTCCGCTGGCCAGTAGACTATCTGGTTTTATTATTAATGGCTACTCCTTTTGTGGAGTGGGGTGTCCAGTTTGTTTGTTCTTTGTCCCAGTGTGAACAGTTTCCTTATCAGTTTGCCTGTTTATTTTCTGCCCTGTTAGTATTTGTATCCTGTTTGGTATATCTGGTTGTCTAGTAGTTTTCTGTTCTGGCCTGTGACCGACTATGTATATTATGTACTTTAGCGCAGGAAGGGACCGGCGCCCAGTTGTCGATCCATCGTTTAGGATGGATGAGCAAGTAGGCAGGGAGAGATGTTTTATGGTCAGTTTAGGGCTTACTCTCCCCGTCCCCCCAGTCAATCATGACAGTAAAAATGAAAAAAATGGGGCTACAAGAACATGTTAGTGTAAAAAATTTAGATTTAGACTGAACTGATCCTTGAAAAATTCCAATTTTGAAATTTTCCTGAAAAATTAGAAAATTGCTGTTAAACCTTGAAGCCCTCTAATGTGTTAAAAAAGTAAAAACATGTCTACTTAATGATATCAACATGAAGTGGACATATTGTATATGTGAATTAATATATAATTTATTTGGTATGTCCATTTTCCTTACAAGCAGAGTTTCAAAGCTAGAAAAATGCTACATTTTCTAAATTTTCATGATATTTTGTAATTTTTCACCAAGAAATTATGCAAGTATCAAAGAAAATTTACCATTATCTTAAAGTAGATAGTGTTGCTCGCGAATATTCGCAATTCGAATATTATTCGCGAATATCGCATATTCGCGAATTCGCGAATATAGCGCTATATATTCGTAATTACGAATATTCGTTTATTTTATTTTTTTTCTTCACAGTACACATCACAGTGATCACCCCTCTCTGCTTCCAGCTTGTGTGGTGTAAAGAAGGCTCTAATACTACTGTATGAGACTGCCGTGCGAAAATTCGCATATGCGAAAATTTAGCATATGCAAATTTTCGCGCATGCTAATTTTGCATATGTTAATTTTCGCATATGTTAATTTTCGCATACGTGAATGTTCGCATATGCGAAAATAAAACGAGAATATTACGAATATGCGAATATTCGCGAATATATGACGAATATTCGTCCATATATTCGCGAATATTCGCGAATTCGAATATGGCCTATGCCGCTCAACACTAAAAGTAGAATATGTCACGAAAAAAACTGTCTCGGAATCAAATTCATATGCAAAAGCATAAAGTGACAGAGGTCAGATTTGCAAAAAATGCTCTCGTCCTTAGGGTCAAAATGGGCTCCTGTTAGGATCAATTCTTCCTGTGATCAGTCAACTCCATCCGTGTTAATTAGTGTTAGGATTCAGCTAGCCGGATGTGGATCCTCTGTGTCAGCGAGGGATTGGCGTGGACCGTGTCGGTGGACCGGTTCTAGGGTTGCTACTGGTTTTCACCAGAGCCCGCCGCAAAGCGGGATGGTCTTGCAGCGGCGGTAGCAACCAGGTCGTATCCACCGGCAACGGCTCAACCTCGCTGATTTCTGAGAAGGCGTGGGACAGAAGGACTAGGCAGAGGCAAGGTCAGACGTAGCAGAAGGTCGGGGCAGGCGGCAAGGTTCGTAGTCAATGAGGATAGCAGGAGATCTGGAACACAGGCTTTGGACAACACTAAACGCTTTCACTGGCACAAGGCAACAAGATCCGGCAAGAAAGTGCAGGGGAAGTGAGGTAATATGGACAGGGAGCAGGTGGAAGCTAATTAGGCTGATTGGGCCAGGCACCAATCATTGGTGCACTGGCCCTTTAAATCTTAGAGAGCTAGCGCGCGCGCCCTAAGGAGCGGAGCCGCGCATGCCAGGACGTGACAGCCAGGGACCGGGACAGGTGAGTGACTTGGGATGCGATTCGCGAGCGGGCGCATCCCGCTATGCGAATCGCATCCCCACCGGCAATGTCAGTGCAGCGCTCCCGGTCAGCGGGTCTGACCGGGGCGCTGCAGAGAGAGGAACGCCGCGAGCGCTCCGGGGAGGAGCAGGGACCCGGAGCGCTCGGCGTAACAATTAGTAGACAGATTTAATGCACAACAGGTGGATGTTCTCTAACATGCACAAAAACAGCTCAGCAGAAGAAAATCCTACTCAAAATTAGGCTACAGTCCTTTTTATATGGCAACACTCTGAGTGTGAGCTGATTGGCTAAGGAACACTGGGGGCTCATGGTGCATAACTTTATTACCAATCACAGCGTTCCTTTTACCCTTTCTTTCTTAAAGGACATCTGCAGCGCCGAACAAGTTAAGCTCAAATGTCATAAAATTAGAAGTTATACACATTACTAATTAGTTTCCATTACCTGGATTGCCCCGTTTCGCCGCTATGCCGCCACCGGAAGTCACTCCCTGGTCCCCTAATGCACGTAGCGTCTACCTATTATTCCCTATGGGGCCGCCATCTTGGTCGACGGTATGTCACTATTACCCATAATGCGCTGCACTCCCTGGCCGCTCGTCACGCCTGCCCCTCTCCTCACATTCCTATTCATAAGCTCCTTATGCGCTCAGCCCTAATTGGCTGAGCGCATAGTAGGGGCGTTTCAGGGCTGCAGCCTATCTGTATAGGCTGTGAGCGCCTGCACACAGTAAACCCCCTCTATGCTGCGCTGTCAAATGACAGGCTGACTGCGCATTGTACTCCAGATCCCACTACATCCCAGGAGGCGCAGGGATCCCGCCGCCTGCTTTCAGCATCAGGTACCGACCTGCGGTCAGTGAACCCTGTGTGTGCCAGCCGCTCATTTACATGTTTCTCACTGTGCTGTGCGGACAACAGGGCCTCTCCACACTGCCCTCATAGAAGCGAAGTATCGCCGCCCAGCCAATATTGCCACTTCCCAATGCAACTCCCAGCATAACCGGACAGTACATTGCTGACAGGGCATGCTGGGAGTTGTACTATAATTTCCTTGGGGGGGGAGGGCAGCAGCTTACAGGAAGCAGGCGCAGGGAGTCATGGGAAATGTAGTCTCTATGACATGGCTACTTACTGCTTCGGGCGGCAATTACCGGAGAACGGCTGGACCGATTTTGACAGATGCGGTATCGTTCGAAAGGTCTTTCAAAGAGCTATCAAATGAGGTCAACTTTTTTTTTTAGTACTAGCGCTGCAGATGTCCTTTAATTTAGCAAATGCTCATTATCAAACAAAAGCTTTATTATCTTACCAAGGTCAGTTGGATAGTTTCAAACATCATTGGGCGCTGGCCTCTATATGAATTCAGGCAATATAGATATCAAAATACTCCCTCCTCTGATAGCTAGAGAGGTGTCCCTTCAGCTACGTGGGTGGTCTCCTTTCCAGGGTGACTCTAACAGGATATGGAGGGGCAAAGACAGTTGGACCACAGCACAATCCCTTCGGCATTGGCTGGAATCCTAGCTCTTAGCCGTTTATCTCCACATAACCACCAGACGTCAGCCCTTTGGGTATCATGCTCAACCCAGCCACCATCTCTTGTTAATCCTCTCCATACAGTAGTCATCGGGCAACGATCCAAGGTTTGTACCGTCTCATTCCCTGGGAGTGCAAAGAGAGTGAAATTGCCAGGAAATGCCTTGACCACTGGGGGGTATTTGAGATCTCTGCACCTGAGGAAAAATAAACTCAATGTATGACAGGTTGTGTAAGTATCAGGTTTGTATGCTTTTTGGAACAGTTTCTTCATACAATTTAAACCTGGATCTGTACTATTGTTTAAAGGAAAGGGTGCTGTAGCAAATTTGGGCCTGGTACCGGCACAGTCTAGGCAATTCTCTTTTTAATATTTTGGCTGTATATATTAGCCATTCTAGCCACTTATTTTTATCCTGATACCCTGTCTCTAGGGCTAATGCATCCTCTATGGTGAGGTTGGTAAACCTTATAGTTTTATTTAATATTTCAACTGTGGTATAAGGCACTTCCCTTTTCTAGGATATCACTTTTAGGTACTTCCTTTCCTCTAGGTCTGACTTCTAAGAAAAAAACCCTATAGGATCTGTTCCTGATACTTCAACTCTCCTACAGGGTGATATCTCTGATCTGTCTTTTAGGCATCCTTTAGGCTGGGTCTCCACTGAGTTTTTTGCAGTGTTTTTTTTTGTCCAAAAAAACTCCAGAAAAACTGCCCTGCATTCTTGGCTTTTTTTCTGGCGTTTTTTTCTTGCGTTTGAGGTTTTATGTGGAATTAGCTTTTTTTTGCACTTTGGCGTTTTTTTGGTACCCTTTGTTGGGTATACAAACACAAAAATTGCAGCGGCACATTTTATCAAAAATGTTTATATATATTTTTTTTTAAAGGCTCTCAGCGCACTTTTTGATCAAAACGTGTCCCCCATCCGCCACGTGGAGGCGGACATTTTCGGATGGTCCCTAACATACATTATGAGTCTAATACTCACAACTCTCACCTCTGCTGTGCATATAGCCTCTTGACTGGGTGACATGCTAGATCAACCATCAATTTCAACATTTAAACTCCCTCCTGGGAAAGGGGGAGGGGTGCATGACTGGAGAGGGTGCCATTCCCTCAGAGTAGCATACAACAAAAAACACAAATAGCCAGCACAACTACATGATATACGAGTGCATGCTGCTGTGGCAAATGCAAAGTATACAAACACAAAAATTGCAGCAGCACATTTTATCAAAAAGTTTCTTGTTGTATGCTACTTTGAGGGAATGGCATCCTCTCCAGCCATGCACCCCTCCCCCTTTCCCAGGAGGGAGTTTAAATGTTGAAATTGATGGTTGATCTAGCATGTAACCCAGTCAAGAGGCTATATGCACAGCAGAGGTGAGAGTTGTGAGTATTAGACTCATAATGTATGTTAGGGACCATCCGAAAATGGCCGCCTCCACGTGGAGGATGGGGGACACGTTTTGATCAAAAAGTGTGCCGAGAGCCTTTAAAAAAAATATATGAAAATTTTTGATAAAATGTGCCGCTGCAATTTTTGTGTTTGTATACTTTGCATTTGCCACAGCAGCATGCACTCGTATATCGTATATATTAATAATGTGTTTAATAAAGTGTATTTGTGTTTTTTTTTTTTACTTTTTAACCTTTATTTTTTACATTTTTTAGGTAGTACTACTACTCCCATCATGGAACACACTGTTCCATGATAGGAGTAGTAGTACTTTGACTCACTGTCAGATCGCCCGGCTGTCACATTTGTCAGCCACGGCGATCCTCCTGTATACTGTATAGGCTGGCCGCTCTTCTCTGGTCCCCTGTACTGCCGTATATTTACTAATATTCATATTTCCCGCTGAGATGTGATTGGCTAGAACCCTCTGGCCAATCACAAGTGTCTGGGAAATATGAATATTAGGACATATACGGCAGGGACCTTAGAAGAGCGGCCGGCCGGCTGCATCTATACTTTATACAGGATGATCGCAGCTGATGTCTAGAGTGACATCAGCTGTGATCATTTCTACTACTACTCCCAACATGGAGCACACAGTGCTCCATGATGGGAGCTGTAGTACTTTTACAGATCGCAACAGGTGTCGGAGGTGACGCTTGTTGCGATCTATTAATGCAGGTACTACAGCTCCCATCATGGAGCAGTGTGTGGTCCATGTTGGGGGTAGTAGTAGAAATGATCACAGCTGATGTCACTCTAGACATCAGCTGCGATCATCCTGTATAAAGTATAGATCCGGCCGGCCGCTCTTCTAAGGTCCCTGCCGTATATGTCCTAATATTCATATTTCCCAGACATTTGTGATTGGCTAGAACCCTCTGGCCAATCACATCTCAGTGAGAAATATTAATATTTGTAAATATACGGCAGTACAGGGGACCAGAAAAGAGCGGCCAGCCTATACAGTATACAGGAAGATCGCCGCGGCTGACAAATGTGACAGCCGGGGCAATATGACAGTGAGTCAAAGTACTACTACTCCTATCATGGAACAGTGTGGTCCATGCTGGGAGTAGTAGTACTACCTAAAAATGAATAAAAAAGTTAAAGACACTCACATACACTACATTTTTATAATTGTCGGATACATTTTAGTGCCCTGCCCGCCCACACAAATTGCTTACTGTTTCAAAATTAAATAAAATTTCTTTATAAAAAAATATACATTTCGTTAGATACAATTTTTTCTAACACTAATGTATATTTTTTATAATTTTTTTTATGTTACCCTATGAAATTTTAATAAAAAAGGTATCTCCCTCACTTTTTTGGATCGCTAAAGTCCAAAAAAGATTAAAAACCGCCTGCAAAAACACCAAAGTTAAAACCCACATAGCGTTTTTCTTTGCGTTTTTTCACTCCCATAGACTTCTATGGAGGAAAAACGCAATGTTTTTGCGAAAAAAATGCCAGACCCTCAGCAAGCAGACGTTTTTGAAATCCAGCGTTTTTGACCAAAATCACTAAAAAACGCCAAAAGGATTGAAAAAACGCCAAACTCAAAAACGCCATGTGGATAAGGGTTTCTGCAGTTTCCTACAGACTTACAGCTAACATCTGGCCACAGCGTTTTTTTTGCAAAAAAAACGCCATGCCGCAAAATGGGCATTTTTAACAGCGTTTTTGCGAAAAATTACTCAGTGGAGACCCGGCCTTAGAGGGATTAAGAATAATAATAATAGGTTACAGTTTCTAATATCAGTACATTTGAGTTCACTGGCTCTTACTACAGATAACCTTTGTTTTGGGCCAGTTAACCCTTGCACGTCATATCCCTAACTGGGTTCGCTGTCGTCCACAAGGCTTATTGCCATATGTTACATTACTTTCCAAATAGAGCATAACACCTCTGATCTCCAGCCCCCCCCCCCCCCTCCTCATCCTTATCTGTATCTATCATCCTATAGCTATACAATGTATGGCCCAACTTAATGTCCATTCTCCACATATGTTGTTTTAACCCCTGCATATTTTGTGAGATAGAACCTGTGTTTTCTCCTTGTGAGCTCAGAAATGCTTATGACTTGATAAAGGGAGGAATCCCGAAAGCTTGTCTCTACATAATCTTGTTAGTCCAATAAAAAAGGTATTACAAGATACTGCAACTACCAATGATTTTGCTTTTTGCATCACTGGACTAATACGGCTACTCCTAATATATATATATATATATATATATATATATATATATATATATACACATACATTACTATTTCTTGTCGCTTTTGCCTGTCTTAAATCCCCACACCCAATCAAGTGGCACAGGTCTACTGGTATTGTACTGCTGGTTCCCTCTGGGAATGTCAAATTGAGAGATCTACCTACAGCCACCCAGTCTATTAGTTGTGCCCAATCATGTTGTCTATAATAAAGGTTTGAGAATTTCCCTCCTAGAATTCGTGGAATTCCCACCAGATTCACCACAAGTATTATCCCTATCATCCTATCCAGCTGAGGAGCTCCAACGGGTAGGGTATTGGAGGCCTCACCGGTTTGAGACATTTTCTGCCTTATGCAGAATCTCCCTTTGTAGCAGGACTTATTGGAGTCCCCTCAGCCTTCTTTCCCTGCTCTGCTTGCAGAACCTTTTTACAGTGAGACTGATAGATCCAGGTGTTCCTCTCAGCTATTCTTATTGCTGTAGGGTGGTTAGTAGGACTTTGTAGGGTCTCTTCTACTTAGGTAAATGTCATTGTTTCTTCTTGATCACTTTTATGAGGGCCCAGTCTACAATTTAAACTTTTTCTTCTTCTATGGGGCCTTTCAAGCTTGGTTAATTTGTTTCTGTTCCAACAGTCTGGACATATAAACTGCTCAAAAAAATTAAAGGAACACTTAAACAACACAATGTAACTCCAAGTCAATGACACTTCTGTGAAATCACACTGTCCACTCAGGAAGCAACACTGATTGACAATCAATTTCACATGCTGTTGTGCAAATGGAACAGACAACAGGTGGAAATTAAAGGCAATTAGCAAGACACCCCCAATAAAGGAGTCTACAGGTGGTGACCACAACGACATCTCAGTTCCTATGCTTCCTGGCTGATGTTTTGGTCACTTTTGAATGCTGGTGGTGCTTTCACTCTAGTGGTAGCATGAGACGGAGTCTACAACCCACACAAGTGGCTCAGGTAGTGCAGCTCATCCAGGATGGCACATCAATGCGAGCTGTGGCAAGAAGGTTTGCTATGTCTGTCAGTGTATTGTCCAGAGCATGGAGGAGACCAGAAGACAGGCCAGGAGACGTGGAGTAGGCCGTAGGTGGGCAACAACCCAGCAGCAGGACTGCTACCTTTGTGCAAGGAGGAGCAGGAGGAGCACTGCCAGAGTCCTGCAAATGACCTCCAGCTGGCCACAAATGTGCATGTGTCCACTCAAACAGTCAGAATCAGACTTCATGAGGGTGGTATGAGGGCCCGACGTCCACAGGTGGGGGTTGTGCTTACAGCCCAACACCGTGCAGGATGTTTGGCATTTGCCAGAGAACATCAAGATTGGCAAATTTGCCATTGGCGCCCTGTACTCTTCACAGATGAAAAGAGAAAGAGACAAAGCGCTCCACTGTGAAGAACAGTATTAAACCGGACAGGCCCCAAAGGCAGAAAGACTCACCGGATCCAGTTGTGCTGATTTGAGGCACAACGCTCGTATGGTATGTATGAAAGGTCCTTTCGGATGGTTGCATGGATAATCACTTTGGACTGCAGCTAAGCCCGCCCTCGCAGCAGCGTGGGAATATAGGATCAGGTTTTTTTTGCACCATCCGGTGCAAAAGGTAGGGAAATAGCAGCGCTGTCCACAACCAAGGTAGATAAACCCTATGCTTTATTACATGTAACGCATTTCAAGGACGCTCTGTCCTCTTCTTCTACCTCGGTTGTGGACAGTGCTGCAATTTCCCTACCTTTTGCACCGGATGGTGCAAAAAAACCTGATCCTTCACAGATGAAAGCAGGGTCACACTGAGCACATGTGACAGACGTGACAGAGTCAGGAGACGCCATGGAGAACGTTCTGCTGCCTTCAACATCCTCCAGCATGACTGGTTTGGCGGTGGGTCAGTAATGGTATGGGGTGGCACCAGGAGGAGACGCTGGGCTGGACCAGGAGGAGACGCTTGTATAGGAGGAGTCGTCTGTGCTGGGGGCAGGGCAGGATCAATTAATAGTACCAGAGGAATTTCAGGTTGTGCTATGGGTGGGGAATAGTAGGGCGGTGGCCGTCCTGCATAGCACACAGTGTCGTCCTCTTCATCTACCAAGGGCAATTGATTTTGAGGCTTACATAAACTAACCTTTTTGTTCTGGTTTTCTACTCTGTTCTATGCCTGCTGCAGCCATTCTTCAGCCGCCGACAGACCATATCTTCTTTGGTCTTTGAGACCAAAGGATTTAATTTTATTTACAAGGTCCTGGCACCCCTTAACAGTAAATTTCCCATTAAAACCACAATCTCTTTCCCATTTGTGACAGTATTTGACATTATTTGGATCTTTGCTATGCATACATTAATAACAGGAGAATACATTCACTTCTTCTGTGAGATTGCAAGCTGCACAGCAGAAAGTGACAGTAGCTTCCCATAATCTTTTTAGATTACTTGTAGCTACTCCTGTACAGAATAAATAACTCAATATCTCTCTATCTGGTACCGCAATCTTTTTGTTATCTGTCCTGGACAGCAGGTAGTGTCTATTTATATTAGGCTACACCCCAAGAAAGCCTCTTCAGCCCCTGTGTTACCCAGATAATACACGATCAACACAATGCCTGTCTTCGGCCACTCTGTCACCAAGTTGTTATACGATCGACAATAGTGCCAGTATTGCAATCTGAAATAAAACGCAAATCACCTCAAGCAAAGAGAAAGAAAGAGAGAGAGAAAAACAGTCTTACCTCTCAGACGACTTGGAGGACTGGATCAATCAGGTTCAGAACCAGAAGGTGGGCCTGGGTCCCGACACCAACCAGCCCCTTTCACAGCTAATGTTGAGCGACTTAGACTCAATACTCATGCATGGAGGAACAAAGAATGTTGCACTCACCGGTCCAGGATAAAACTTCTTTATTTTAGACTAGTCAGCGGGTGTACAGATCAGCATAGCGGGAGCATCTCCATTGAGACTCTCCTGCTATGCTGATCCGTACACCCGCTAACTAGTCTTCAATAAAGTAGTTTTATCCTGGACTGGTAAGTGTGACATTCTTTGTTCCTCCAAGCGTGATATTTGTCTCACTCTATTAGTATCAGCACTGCTGCAGGTCCCGTATTTGGTTCCCACCCTGTCAGCTTGGTCTGCATGTATCTAGCTACATCTGTACTCCTTTTGAAGTGCCGGCTACTGCACTCCTTTTGTTTGCTGTTACACTCACTCGCTGAGTATTTTGGTCGGTACCATTCAAGTCCACTCTTTGTTTCTGCCAATCGATGGACCATTTGTTAGCATCGATTCTTCCTGTGATCAGTCAACTCCAGCCGTGTTGATTTGTAGACATATTTAATGCACATTTATCGATACAGGTGGATGTTCTCTTACATGTAGAAAAACAGCTCTGCAGAAGAAAATCATACCCAAAAATTAGGTTACATCCCTTTTTATATGGCAACACTCTGAGTGTGAGCTGATTGGCTAAGGAACACTGGTGGCTCATGGTGCATAACTTTATTACCAATCACAGCATTCCTTTTACCCTTTGTTTCTAAATGTAGCAAATGCTCATTATCAAACAAAAGCTTCATTATCTTACCAAGGTCAGTTGGATAGTTTCAAACATCACTGTGTGCTGGCCAGAACTAAGATAATGGTTAACTGAAACTAGAAAAAACTGGCCAACACCATCTTTAGTTAGACTATATATATATATATATATATATATATATATATATATATATTCAGGGAATATAGATATCAAAATATAATTTTACAAACAGCTCCGTCCCCAAGGGGTTAAAAAACATTGTTCATTCCCAAATTGCTCTGGGGATGGTTGGATGAAGTTGCTCCTGCAGGAGGTTCAGATCAGACAAATCTTTATTTATAGCAGTGTTTTTACGCAATATAGTGAGTGAGCCCACTCCATTGGATGAAGAGCAACCCCACACATGAAAGTCCTTAGGATGCTTTACTGTTGGCAGGACACAGGACTCATGGTAGCTTTAACCTTTTCTACTCTGGATGATCATTCTTCCAGATGTCACAAACAGTCTGAAGGTTTCATCAGAAAAAATAGCATCATCCCAAGTCCAACCCCTGTACTTCTTTACAATCTGTTCTTGGTGTTTTTCTTGAAGAGAAGTGGCTTCCATGCTGCCCTTATTGACACCAGGTGCCTCCAAAAGCATTTGTCCCATATAGCGTATTTGATACATGTGTATTTGATGCTGCATATTTCAGTACTAGCAAAATATATGGGTATTTATTATTACTCCCATAGACTTTGCTAGCACAGAGATATGCATGCATCAAATAAGCAGCGTATACGCTACGTGTGACCCTACACTTACTGTGCGTGCAGGTGCCCTGACATCTGTCTGCCACCGTTCCTGAGCCGGCTCTGCTCTGGTGTTGAACTGATCCTGTAGCTGTATCCTCTTCTTGAGATGTCTTGGCATTTGTTGGTATCTAAACATCCCCCAAGAGCAACTTCTCCCAATGATCCAGGAGCAATATGATAATGAACAATCCTATTTCCAGGATGATTGAGCAACATGTCACAACATAAAAGTGAAAGGTAAGTGGGTCAGTGAGCAAAACATTGATATTTTAGGACCATTACCAGGAAACTTCCCAGATCTTAATCTCAATGAGAACATATGGTCAATCCTCAAGTGAATGGACAAACAAAACACAGAAATTTTGATAAACTCCAAGCAATGGTTAGACAAGAAGGGGATGACATCAGTCAGAAATTGGCCCAGAAGCCCAGCTATTCGGCATGCCAGGGCAAAATGCGGAAGTCTTGCAAAAGAAGAGTCAACATTGTGAATATTAAGTAAAAAGTGGTTAGACCTGAAATATCTGTCATTCTTCTGGATGGTACCTCACATTTGTCACACGACCTGTCATTTTGATGAACACTTGTGTAAAATATATTTGCACTTTGCATTACTCTGTGAAAAGGGAATGCCATCATTTTGTCTCCGCACTCCTCGGGTCTAGCCCCAGGTACTTTCAGATTAGAGTATAACTAAGTGCTACCTGAAAATATTTGTAGCATGGAGGCCAAAGGTAACCAACCGTTGATGTTAAATGTTTGTTCCTCTGCCAGCTATCTCTCCTGATCCCTTCATGCACTTGAATGTTTGGCTCAGTTGAATGTTTATGTGTTCTAAGGTGGGGGGGAACCAATGCCAGATAGCTTGGAGGCAGCTTATCTCCCACAAATATATAAGGGCTGGGAAGCTCACATGGTAGTAGTGGATCCGCTGGACCTGTGTGGTAGATGATGTGGGCTGGGCCTGGGAAATCAGTGTAAGGTGCCGCTGGTTTTCACCAGAGCCCCCGCAAAGCGGGATGGTCTTGCTGCGGCAGGCGGCACCCAGGTCGCTACCCCTGGCTTGACTCAACCACACAGGTGGCTGAGGAGGCACAAGGCACAGGAGGGATACGGCAAGTCATGGTCAGGATAGCAGTAGGTCAAGGCTGGCAGCACAGGTGCAAGATCAGGAATGTGGCAGGAGGTAAAAAAAGGCGGGCAGCACAGGAGCAAGGTCAGGTCACGGAACAGGGGGGTCTGGAACACAGCAAGGCAAGGACAAAACATTTTCTCTAAGGCACAAATGGCAAACAAAGATCCAGCAGTGAGTGGAAGGAAGTGCAGAAACTTATAACCAAGGTGCTGGTGAAACTAATAATTACAGGCGCACTGGCCCTTTAAATTTAGAGCTCTGGCGTGCCCTAGGAGGCAGGGGCAAGTGCGCCGGGTTTGCGAGGACAGAAGAAACAGCAGAGAGCGGAGGCGAGTGACGGGCCAAGATTTGCATGCAGACGCTTCCCGCAATGCGAATCCCACTTGACTACTAAGCCCAGAATAAACAGAGATTTACATGAAAAAATTACAAATTATCCCAAAATTTTCCCAGAAAACTATATATCAATCTACTCTACTTTTTCTGCTCTATAACAATGATTTCTGCAGGTCAAACCACATTTTTAACGTGACAGGTTCCTTTTAATAAATGTGGCAGACAACACATTTAATTTTGCTAATAAAGAATAGTGGTAGTTGTCCATTATTTTTTTTGCTAGAGGATGGGGTTGATAGCAGTCCCAAGGGAGGATGACGCAGCCATTTGGGAAACATGTATCACTGAGAAGCTGCAGTGTACAATACAGCACATCTACTGACAGGAAGGCTGGAGCACTGCACCCTCAATAGCAAGTACATTGACCCAAGTGATATAGTATGATGTTGTCTACGTCAGTTCGTTATGGACCGCCATAAAAGGGTTGTCACGTTTGTCGCAGCAGTGCTGATCTGTCATTGCTCGGTGAGAGAAAATCAGTCAATGGGCCTAAATTGTTTTCATTGGAGAAATGCATTGTTCAAGAACTAAGTCAGCAATACCAAGACTGACAAGTATTTATAGAACCAGCTGGCTGTGACTTATGGGAGAGTGTTACCGTGCAAGAGAATAATGGGCCTGCTATACACTGCCATCTAGTGGAAACTTGTTCTGAACTCAAAAACGTACTGTTTAGTTTCATGCTATAGTCATGTATGGATATCAGTCATTATTAGGAGGCCAAGCAACAAAGTTGTAAAAGACACCTATTGTATTTGTTTAGATTATTATTCTTAATTTTACTATTATTCCACCACTAATTTTATATGTTTGTAATAGCCGCCCTAAACATGCCACCCTAAACTTGAAACATGAAGGTCACATGATCTGGCAGCCATCTTGGTTCTTGTAGTAATTTTTCCACAATATTTAAAAATTGTCTCCCCTGAAACCGCTATAGCTACAGATGTATAAATTGTTGTCTGTGGCTACACTGTGATCTAGAGTCCGATTTGTTCATTACTAGTCTATTGACCACATCATTTGGCAACTCTATATTGGATTGCACAATATTCTACAAACATCTTTTCTGAAACAATTTTTCTTATTTTTTCAGGACACAAAAATATATCCATAGTAATGTTATACTCTTCGTAAATAAGTTGGTCTCTAATTATGTAATCCCTTTAATGCCATGGCCAATGACAACCTTTGATGGTCCATCAGCGTCATGTGATGTGATTGCAGGGTCTGATGCTCAACTATGTCTCCTATAAGCACCTACAAGCATGGCCTAATAGTTTTCGCTGTCAGTCTAAGGCTATGTTTCCACTTGGTTTTTCCCGGCAGTTTTTAGATATCTGCCACTGCAGTTTTTGAGCCGAAGCCTCAAGTGAATTCAAAAGGAATAGGACATATAAAGGAAGGACTTACACTTCTCCTCCCCGATGGATCCACTTCTGACTTTGGCTCAAAAACTGCAGTGGCCAATATACAAAAACTGCCAGAAAAAAAAAAAAAGTGGAAACTTAGCCTAACAGAACAAAATATTTGAAATATAAATTAAATACTATGTATTTCAAAGCATCAAATGATTGCTGCCTATAGTTCCCTACATGGACGCAAAAAGTTTAAGTTTAATAAAGTTAAATAAAAATAAGTCCTCCCTTAATAAAAATAAAAAGAAATGTTTTACTATAAAAACAATACATTTTCCAATCCCCCTGAAAAACATGTTGTATGTAATCTATATGTGCTCCCTCCATCACCCATGCTTCTGTCCCATCTGGACTGATCTTTCATCCATGTCATTCAGCCTCCTCCAAAGGGACACACTAGTGGAGTGGAGGAGGTTGAGTACCATTGTATGGTCACTTACTCCACTAAATGTCACCATGTTATGAACAGAGATTGATCTAGATGGGACAGAAGGATGGGTGATCGAGGGGGGCATAACTTCCACAAAATACATAATTGGGCACTAGTATAAGGACATAAGAACATAAGCAAATGGCTTATTTTTATGAGCACATCTTTCAGTAAAGTGGCCAACACTTTTAAGGGGTTAATATCTGCACATTCTATCTTTTTGTTTGAATTTTTCTCTATATAAATCCAATTCTACTGATTTCTTATGGTTGTTTCACTAACACTCCTCTGTTTTCCCATTTGCTTTTTATTTGGTATGTTGAGCATTTTCTATTTGGCTTTTGGAGTTTTTTTTACTGAGTTTAAAGGAAAACATGCCAATTGTTATAATAATTTCCTTTCATGTGTAATAGGGGTGTCTCACAAAGCCAGAATGTTCAGCTTTAGTTTTATATCTGTGGTCTGTGTAGTTACTATACAATAAAAAGGTTGGGCGACCATCCTCTAAGAGGAGTGATTAATATTTGTCAGTGTTTCCCTAGAAGAGGGTCACCTACTGTAGATGGCGGTGGGGTCATCTTTACAGCATGGCTTCTAGGTTGTCATCATCCAGATAAAGCAGCACTCTGAATTGTGAGGCACAAGTTAAAGGGGTATTCCGGCCTTATATATCTTATCCGCTATCCAAAGGATAGGGGATAAGATGTACGATCGCAGGTGTCCCACCACTAGGACCCACGTGATCTCGGTGCAGCCCCCGACATTCTGTGCCGGGCGTTGCCTCTGAGACGTGACGAAATGGACACGGTCCCCTCGTGACATAACGCCATGCCCCTTCCACTCATGTCTATGGGAGGGGGTGTCATGGCCGTCACGCCCCCTCCCATAGACATGAATGGAGGGGGCTTGGCGTCACAAAGGGGCCGTGACTTCACGTCTCGGTGGCAGCGCCCGGCTCAGAATGCCGGGGGCTGCACCAAGATCATGGGGGTTCCACCGGCGAGACGCTTGCGATCATACATCTTATCCCCTATCCTTTGGATAGAGGTCTAGATGTATAAGGCCGTATAATACGTCTTTAAGAGAATATGCACCTGCAGTTTTCAAACTATTTCATTTTTTTCACACTTTGTTATGTTGTGGCTTTGTGCTAAAATAAAAATAAATTCAGATTTCTTTCCTTCATTCTGTCCTCAATACCTCATAATGACAAAGTGAACACAGAATGTTAGAAATCTTTGCCAGTCTATTAAAAAAGGATAAATATTCAGACCCTTTACTCAGTACTTAGTTAAAGTCTATTTGACAGCCTCCAGTCTTCTTGGGTATGATGCCATAATGTTTGCTCTACAGCATTTGGGGGTTTTCTTCCATTCTTTGCAGATCCTCTGTCAGGTTAGATGGGGACTGTTGGTGAAAGCCATTTTCAGGTCTCTCCAGAGATGTGTGATTGGGTTCAAATCAGGACTCTTGCTGGGCCTCTCAAGGGCATTCACAGAGTTATCCCTGCACCCCTCCTGTGTTGTCTTGGCTGTGTGCTTAGGGTCATTGGGGGAGATTCATCAGAACCTGGGCAGAGGAAAAGTTGACCATTTGCCCCACTCAGATGATGTCTTATTTTTTTAGAGGCATATTCCAAAATGAAAAAAGTGATCTGATTGGTTGCTATCGGTAACTGGTAAACTTTTCCTCTGCACAGGGTTTGATTTGTCCTCCACATTGTCTTGTTAGAGAGTGAACCTTTAGTCCAGTCTGAGTTTCACTTCAGAGCACTGTGAATCAGGTTTACAATATAAAAGCATGTATAGCATAAGCTGTAATTAAAGGGGTACTCCGGTGGAAAACAATTTTTTTTCAACTTGCTAGGAGATAAGTTATTTTTCACTACAGAACGCCTTTAAGGAATTCATTTAATTGATGTAATTGCATCCATCCATGGAGCCAAACCCATGACTGCCACATTAGCTAAAACAGGTAAGCATGAGGCATGCACAAGAACTCCTACATTATTCTTAAATGGGGTACTCTGGTGGAAAAAAAATTGTCAAATCAACTGGTGCCAGAAAGTTAAACAGATTTGTAAATTACTTCTATTAAAAAATCTTAATCCTTCCAGTACTTATCAGTTGCTGTATACTACAGAGGAAGTTGAGTTGTTCTTTTCAGTCTGACCACAGTGCTCTCTGCTGACACCTCTGTCTGTGTCAGGAACTGTCCAGAGTAGCAGCAAATCCCCAGAGCAAACGTATCCTACTCAGGACAGTTCCTGACATGGACAGAGGCGTCAGCAAAGAGCACTGTGGTCAGACAGAAAGGAACTATACAACTTCCTCTGTAGTATACAGCAGCTGAAAAGTACTGCAAGGATTAAAGGATACCTCAGGGATGTACAAATTATCTTCTATCCTAAGGATAGGGGATAAGCGTTAGATCGCGGGGGGTCCGACCGCTGGGGCCCCCCCCACGATCTCCCGAACAGAGCCCCGGCTCCCTGCATGGAACAGGCATTTTCGACCACCGCCAGAAGCTGTGGCCGACACGCCCCTCCATACAGTTCTATGGCAGAGCCGGAGCGTTGCTTTTGGCAATCTCCAGCTCCCATAGAACTGTATTGAGGGGGCATGTTGGCCACAGCTTCGTGCTGTGGTCGAAAATGCTTGATTCATGCAGGGAGCCGGTGCTCCGTTCAGGAGATTGCGAGGGAGGGAACGGGCCCAGCGGTCGGTCCCCCCACGATCTAACACTTATCCCCTATTCTTAGGATAGGGAATAATTTGTACATCCCGGAGTTCTCCTTTAAGATTTTTTAATAGAAGTAATTTACAAATCTGTTTAACTTTCTGGCACCAGTTGATTTGACAAAGGATAGGGGATAAGTTATAGATCGCGGGGGGTCCAAGCGTTGGAACCCCCACGATCTCCTGAATGGGGCCCTGACAGTTTGCTGGAAGGGGGTGTGCTGACCCCCGCACAGAGCGCCGGCCTACACACCCCATCCATGTATCCCATAGAGATACAAGTCAGCCGTGGCTTCCTGACTGCCATGGCCCCATTCAGAAGATCGCGGGGGGTCCAAGTGCTGGGAACCCTGTGATCTCTTGAACAGGGCCCCGGCAGTTTGCTGGAAGGGGGCGTGCCGACCCCGCACAGAACGCCGGCCGACACACCCCATCCATGTATCCCATATTGATATATGGAGGGGGTGTGTCAGCTGCGGCTTTCTGCGGGGGGTCGGAACAGCCGCTTCCAGCAGACTGCCGGGGCCCCATTCATGAGATCCCAGGGGGTCCCAGATCTTGGACCCCCCGCGATCTATAACTTATCCCCTATCCCTTGGATAGGGGAGAAGTTATTTTTCACCGCACTACTCCTTTAAGCTGCCTACATTTCCCATGGCTGTGCAAAGGGATTGGTGGTGTTTTTTTCTTTTAGAGAAATATTGCCACAAGGTGAAAGTAAATGAACCTATAATCACAATTAAAAAGTACCTGTCACCAAATAAACTTTTCTAAACTAACTCAGGCTATGTTCCCTAACTACCCCTAACACCTCTCCCTCCCTTAAAAAAATTTTCAGAGCTTTAAAAAGCTCTGTATTATACCGTTCTTCTCACATAGTGCAATCTCCCAGCAGGAGAAAGTGAGAGTTTCCCAGCAGGCATGACATCACTGAAGCCTGCTGGGGGACCACTTCCGCCCTCACATCGTTGCAGCGTTGTGATGAATAGAAGACCTCAGGCTATGTGCAGCTTTCAGTGAGGCTTTTTGCAGCTTTCAAAAAGGCTCTGTACATGTTTCAGTGAGGCTCTGTGCAGCTGTCAATCAAGTTTAGTGCAGAGAAACACTTCCTGAGTTTGGTCTCCTGCCAGGCCGAGAGGAGACCAAACTCCCTGTATTAATTGTGGCAGGGAACAGAACAGAGCCACCTAGTGGCCATTTTTTCTATTACATTTTAAACATTTATGTTGATAATTTTAAAAGCAAGTGAATGGGAAAGTGTCTGCTAATTACACATGTTGTCATCCGTAACTTCACAGGAAATCAGCTGACCAAGGATTGACCACTTCCTCTGACATTAACATTAAGCACTGTCATTCTCTGTGGTTCAGATTGGTGATAACAGGACCAAGTTACAGTAATGTAAAGCATTGATGCAGCTGTTCTGTAATAAAACAAATGGTGCTGTAGGACTAGTGATGGTGAGTGTGCATGACATGGGCAAAAAAAACAAACAACCGTGGAGTATTTCTCTAAGAATATCTTTTTTCCCCCTCTCCACATCTGCGCTTCCACATAATCCTGTCTCTGAGCTCTGCAGGCAGTTCTTTTCCCCTCTTGGCTTAGTGTTTGCTCTGATATGCATTGTTAGCTGTGATACCTTATATAGACAAGGCTGTGACTTTCCAGATCATGTCCAATCAGGTGATGGAGTCAAGGTGTAGAAACATCTCAAAGATGATCACGGGAGATAGGAGGCCCTTAGAGCTAAATTTCAAGTGTCATGGCAATGGGTCTGAATACTTATGTCCATGAGAAATGTTGGTTCTTCCTTTTCAATAAATTAGCAAAGGTTTGTAAAATTCTGTTTTTACTTTGTCATTATGGGGTATTGAGTGCAGATTGATGGGGAATAAAAATCAATTTTTTTTATTGCATTACAGAGCATCAACATAATAAAGTAAAAGGGTCTAAAAACTGAATTCACTGTATATTTATTACATTTTTAAACTTTTTGTTTCTTATCTATTTTTGTTTTCTGATTGTAGATTTTTCATTCTATTTTATGCACAGGATTATGGGGGCCGCCATCTTGCTTAAGTTGCTATTAAAGTGTTAGTTTTGACTTGTGAATGAGAATGTGAAGAGTTTTCATTGCTAACAGAAGTGGAGACAAAGTGATCAGCTGAGCCATTTTTTTCTCCCTGCCATCTATTCACCACAGATTCCATATAAATTCTATAGGGGGATATTTATCAAAATCTGTGCAGAGGAAAAGTTGACCAGTTGCCAAAAGCAACCAATCAGATCATGTCCGTGGTCGGGTCCCGATCTTCGTATCTGCGGGGTCCCAGTTGCTATCAGCAAACGGGACCCGCGACTAATACCGGACATCGCCGATCGGGCTGACGCTGCGATCAAAGTTGATTGTGGCATCTAAAACGGAAGAATATGCTGCCGATTAGCTCAGCAGAGCTGTTCGGGACCACCGCGGTGAAATCAGCGGACAGCGGGAGGCTCTCTACCTTGCTCCACGCTGTCCAATCGGCGTTTGACTGCTCCAAGCCTGAGATCCAGGCTTGAGCAATCAAGCGCAGATAACACTGATCAATGCAATGCTATGGCAATGCATTGAACAGTGCCTGCAATCAGTGTATTGCATGTTATAGCCCCCTATGGGGACTATAAATGTGATTTAACCCCTTCCCTAATAAAAGTCAGAATCACCCCCCTTTTCCCATAAAAAAAAAAACTGTAAAAAAAATTTAAATAAACATATGTGGTATCACTGCGTGCGTAAATGTCCGAACTATAAAAATATATTATTAATTAAACCGCACGGTCAATGGCGTACACGCCCAAAAATGCCAAAGTCCAAAAATAGTGTATTTTTGTTCACTTTTTATACTATAAAAAAATGAACACAAAGCAATCAAAAAGTCAGATCAAAACAAAAATGGTAACGATAAAAACGTCAGATCACTGGGGCGTGGCTTGAATATGGAGTTGTGAAGACCTGTTTGGAGTGAGCTCCCAGCCAGCACGATTCATTAACCTAATTAAGGGCACCTATCTATGGGGAGAACAGCCAAAAAGGCAAAGAAGAAGGCCTTCTCAGGTCCGCCATTCTCTCAGAGTGACCTGCCATATTTCACCCGTTCCCAGCCCGCACGGAGCGGCTCCCTGCCCGGGCCCTCATGGTGCCCGCCATAAAAGCTCGGCCTGCTCCTTCCACCTTGATGGCTGCGAAATCACTGCCCGTGGCTCCTTCGCTGCCACCCTCACCTACCTCCGCCTCTCCTGGCTGACGACACGGGCCCCCGGCGGACTCCAGAGCTCCTGCATCCCAGCCTCCAAATAAGCAGGTGCTCCCCGGCAGTGCCCAAGATGGCGGACAGACCTCCGGGACTCCCTCTATGTGTGCAGCGGCTGCTGCTTCCCCCGCTGCACTCGCCGCTCAGCCTCTCTGCCTGGCTCCCAGCTGTCTGATTTCCCGCTGCCCCCCACAGACCAGCGCTGGAACCTCTGCACCACCAATGAACTGTGATGTGAGCACAGGGATGCAGCCGGGCCATCCATCCCGGGCTCCCTCACCAGCCCCTGCTCATAGCATTCATGAGCTTCCTGTTGAGGAGGACGGCTGCAGGGACACATTAATGACACAGCAGGCTTCCATGCTGGAGCTCCTGCTGGAGGGAGGCCCTGACCATCTTGCAGGCCCCCCTCAATTTGCTCCTGGACTGCAGACTCCACACCCTGTTAGCTCCATGCTCTCCCTCCCCACAGGCTTGGTACCAGTCCCCCCTGCAGGGGCACCCAGCCTCTACTGAGTTCCGCCATACCCCACTGCATCCTCAAGAGCACTCTCAAGGTCCTGCATCCTTATCCCCTCCATGGACCTCAGGCTCTCCATGGGCGCACGCCACCCCTCAGGTACGGGTTCAACCCCATCTCCAGGGGGCTCCCTTTCTGGTGGCTGACCCACAGTTCTCTTCTGGCCACACTCCTCACCTCCATCCTCTCCTGATTGCCCACTCAGCCTGATAGGCACTCCGCCGGTGTTCAGGCTCAAACGGTGGGCCTATCCATCCCTGTCTCTGCTGGCATCCTCCCACAGGCCTCGGTTCCTGGCACCCCTCCACCTCCTTCTGACAGCCGCCTAGTAACTCTGGCCAACCTGGGCTCCCTGGTTCTCTCCTTGCCCACTAAGGAGGACTTTTCTTCAGTGGTCACCGAGTGCAACCAGGAATTTGCATCCCTCCACTCTGACCTCTCAGCTTTATCTACCAGAGTATAGACAGTGGAATCCACACAGGACTCAACCTCAGTTTCTCTTCAGGCTCTGCAGAACGTGGTTCAACAACATTCTGACCAGCTCTTTACGCTACAGCAACATTTGGATGATGTGGAGAACCGCAATCGCGAGAACAACATCCCCATATATGGCCTTCTGGAGATGGTGGGTGCTGAGGAACTGACGCCTGCCCTGCTTACCATCTTTAATGACCTCCTAGATCGACCACCTGGCGCTCACATCGAGCTTGACCGTGCACACAGGGCTCTCCGACCACCTTCCTCTGATGATCAGCGCCCGAGTGGCATCATATGTAGAGTTCACTTTTACACAATCAAAGGACATTCTTCGGCAGTCCCACACCCGCCATCAGATTCTGTACAAAGATGTCCCGTTCCAGCTGTTCCTTGATCTGTCTAGGCACACCCTTGCCCAGATGGCTGCACTGAAACCTGTTCTTGAAGTTCTAAGGGCTCGGGACATTCCTTACCGCTGGGGTTTCCCCTTTGCTCTAATAGTTCGGAAGGACGGCCGCACTATCTCCCTGGTTTCCTGCAGGACTTGGACATGCCCGCTCTCACTCTCCCGGACTGGTCCTCCCTGTCCTCAGCTGCCCCGAAGCACCCTTTGCAGCACTCCCCCCTCCAGCCCTCTAAAGCGGCTCACCCAGGTCTCCCCCTCAGAAGGCCCGATGCCAACGCCTGGTGACTCGCTGGGAACCGGTGCCCTCTTCATCAGTGGGCACATCCTCTACAACCTGATGTACCTGTGCCTGAGTATCTTTGTCTTTATTGGCTGCTTAATATGTGACCTCTGGGGTAACTTAGTAGCATGTTGGAAGTGGGGGGTCCTGGGGTCTTATGTTTTTTGTGTTTTTATAAGACTTTACCATAATTATTTTTCTCTTATCTCTTACATGCCTGCCCAAGTCGCGGCTGTTTGATGGGCCCCTACTCCCCTCTCACTTTCCCTCTTGCTCCCTCTACTCCAGCCATCTACCCCCTTGTCTAAGTTTGTTCCATACCCTCTTTGGTGCCCTGCGATTGTCTCTTCATGTTTTTCTTCTTTCCCTCATCGCTATGTATGTTCCAGGAGCTCCCTTCCCAGTTGTCTGTCCACTGCCCCGAAGCGCCCTTTGCAGCCTTGGTGAGTGCTTCCTTGTTGGACTTTTGTCCGCCTTAGTGTCTGCTGGGGCAGTACTCCCATGCTGCTTAGTGTTTTTTCTCCCCCCCCCTCCCCCTCCTTTTTTCTTTTTTTTTCTTCCGTCCCCCTTTTTTTTTGTCTGCTTGCTCTTCTAGTTTTTTGTGTTTCGTCTTTGTCCTGTCAAGTCCTTTGCCCTTGATTTTCCTTCCCTTCTTCTGTCTCCTTTCCTCTCTTCCTTCCACCCCGACCACTTCTCCTTTTCTTTCTCCTCTGACCGGGTGTGCCCGCAAGCCTCAGCACTTGTGCTCTACCTGACTCTCCTCCTTCCATGGCAGACCTCAACATGGCTTCCTTCAACACCAAGGAGCTGAATGTCCCTTCCAAACGGGCTCAGATTCTGCATCACTTCCATAGGCGTAGGACGCACATTGTATGTTTCCAAGAGATGCACTTTAACCTGTTAGGGACGAAGGGCGAATGCATACGCCCTTGCGTCCTGGTACCGGGCGGGTCACCCCGGCGGGGACCGGGCCGGGGTGCCTGCTGATAGATATCTGATGCCCAGGGGGGTCATTAGACCCCGCCATGTCGGCGATCGGCGCAAATCGCAAGTGAATTCACACTTGCGATTTGAGTCGATTTCGGGTCATTACGGGTCTATGGTGACCCGGAATAGAAGGGGGATCGCGGTTGTCTAAGACAACTACGATCCCCCTACAGCGATAGGAGTGAGGTGGCAGGGGTGCCACCCCTCCTATCTCTGCTATTGGTGGTCTAGACGCGACCACCAATAGCAGATCAGGGGCGGAGGGGTTTACTTTAGTTTTCCCTGTCCTGCCCACCCACAATAGGCGGGGCAGGACGGGGAAAACGACAGGGACCGAACGCCGAAGGTCCACTTACCCCTCCGGAGGCTGCGGGCGACGGTGATCGGCGGGCAGCGACAGAGATCGGCGTGCGGCAGAAGAGGACGCTCCCTGGATCCTATGGAAGCCGGTAAGTTGCCTAGCAACATCTGGAGAGCTACAGTCTGAGACTGTAGGCCTCCAGATGTTGCAAAACTACAACTCCCAGCATGCCCAGACAGTTGTTTGCTGTTTGGGCATGCTGGAATATGTAGTTTTGCAACAGCTGGAGGGCTGCAGTTTGAGACCACTACATAGTGGTCTCTAAACTGTATCCCTCCAGATCTTGCAAAACTACAACTCCTAGCATGCTCAAACAGCTCTTTGCTGTCTGGACATGCTGGCATTTGTAGTTTTGCAACATCTGAAGGGTCACAGTTTGGAAATAACTGGGCAGTGGTCTATAAACTGTAGCCCTCCAGATGTTGCAAAACTGCAAATCCCAGCATGCTGAAACAGCAAACAGCTGTCTCGGCATGCTGGGAGTTGTAGTTGCGTAACCTCCAGCTGTTGCATAACTACATCTCCCAGCATGCCCTTCGGCGATTAGTACATGCTGGGAGTTGTAGTTTTGCAACAGCTGGAGGCACACTGGTTGGAAAATACTGTTAGGTAACAGAACCTAACTGAAGGTTTTCCAACCAGTGTGCCTCCAGCTGTTGCAAAACTACAACTCCCAGCATGCACGGTATGTCAGTACATGCTGGGGGTTTTAGTTTTGCAACAGCTGGAGGCACACTGGTTGGAAAATACTGTTAGGTAACAGAACCTAACTGAAGGTTTTCCAACCAGTGTGCCTCCAGCTGTTGCAAAAGTACAACTCCCAGCATGCACTGCATGTCAGTGCATGCTGGGAGTTGTTGCTTTGAAACAGCTGGAGGTTTGTCCCCCCATGTGAACGTACAGGGTACATTCACACGGGCAGGTTTACAGTAAGTTTCCTGCTTCAAGTTTGGTCTGCGGCAAATTATTTGCCGCAGCGCAAACTCCTAGCGGGAAACTCACCGTAACACGCCAGTGCGAATGTACCCTAAAAACACTACACTACACTACCACATAATAAAGAGTAAAACACTACATATACACCCCCCTTACACTGTCCCCCCCAATAAAAATGAAAAACGTATTGTACGGCAGAGTTTCCAATACGGAGCCTCTAGCTGTTGCAAAACAACAATTCCCAGCATTTCTGGACAGCCACTGACTGTCCAGGCATTCTAGGAGTTAAGCAACAGCTGGAGGCACCCTGTTTGGGAATCACTGGCATAGAATACCCCTATGTCCACCCCTATGCAATTCCTAATTTAGTCCTCAAATGCGCATGGCGCTCTCTCACTTCAGAGCCCTGTCGTATTTCAAGGAAACAGTTTAGGGCCACATATGGGGTATTTCCGTAATCGGGAGAAATTGCACTGCAAATTTTGGGGGGCTTTTTCTCCTTTTACCCCTTGTGAAAAGGAAAAGTTGGGGGTTACACCAGCCTGTTAGTGTAAAAAAATAAATAAATGTTACACTAACATGCTGGTGCTGCCCCATACTTTGCCCCATACTTTATTTTCACAAGCAGTAAAAGGAAAAAAAGCCCCCCAAAATTAGTAACGCAATTTCTCCTGAGTACGGAATTACCCCATACATGGGCGTAAAACACTCTGCGGGCGCACAACAAGGCTCAGGAGTGAGAGCGCACCATGTATATTTGAGGCCTAAATTCGTGATTTGGACAGGGGTGGCTGATTTTACAGTGGTTCTGACATAAACGCAAAAACATAAATACCCACATGTGACCCCATTTTGGAAACTACCCCCCCCCCATGGAGCGTAATAAGGGGTATAGTGAGCATTTACACCCCACAGGTGTTTGACGAATTTTCATTAAAGTTGGATGGGAAAATGAAAAAAAAATGTTTTCACTAAAATGCTGGTGTTACCCAAAATTTTTCATTTTCACAAGGGAAAATAGGAAAAAAAGCCCCCCAAAATTTGTAACCCCATTTCCTCTGAGTAAGAACATACCCCATATGTGGATGTAAAGTGCTCGGCGGGCGCACTACAATGCTCAGAAGAGAAGGAGCGCCATTGGGATTTTGAAGAGAAAATGTGTCCGAAATTGAAGGCCACATGAGTTTACAAAGCCCCCATAGTGCCAGAACAATGGACCCCCACCACATGTGACCCCATTTTGGAAACTACACCCCTCGTGTAATGTAATAAGGGGTACAGTGAGCATTTACGCCCCACAGGTGTCTGACAGATTTTTGGAACAGTGGCCCGTGAAAATGAAAAATGTTATTTTTCATTTGCACAGTCCACTGTTCCAAAGATCTGTTAAATGCCAGAGGGGTGTAAATACTCACTGCACCCCTTATTAAATTCTGTGAGGGGTGCAGTTTCCAAAATGGGGTCACATGTGCGGGGGTCCACTGTTCTGGCACCACAGGGGGCTTTGTAAATGCACATGGCCCCTGACTACCATTCCAAACGAATTCTCTTTCCAAAAGCTCAATGGCGCTCCTCCTTTTCTGAGAATTGTATTTTGCCCGCAGAGAATTTTACGTCCTAACATGGGGTATTTCCATACTTAGAAGAGAAGGGGTTACAAATTCTCTCCCATAACCCTTTGTAAAAATGGTAAATTTGGCGAAGAAACTGCACTTTAGCGAAAAAATTTTTTTTCTCATTTACACATCCGATTTTAACGAAAAGTCGTCAAACATCTGCGTGGTGTTAAGGCTCACTAGACCCCTTGTTACGTGCCTTGAGGGGTGTAGTTTCCAAAATGGTATGCCATGTGGGGTTTTCTGCTGTTCTGGCACCATAGGGGCTTCCTAAATGTGACATGCCCCCCAAAAACCATTTCAGCAAAATTCACTCTCCAAAATCCCATTGTTGCTCCTTCCCTTCTGAGACCTCTACTGCGCCCGCCGAACACTTGACATACACATATGAGGTATTTCCTTACTCGAGAGAAATTGGGTTACAGATTTTTGGAGGCTTTTTCTCCTATTACCACTTGTAAAAATTCAAAAACTGGGTCTACAAGAACATGCGAGTGTAAAAAATGAAGATTTTGAATTTTCTCCTTCACTTTGCTGCTATTCATGTGAAACACCTAAAGGGTTAAAAAACTTGCTGAATGTCCTTTTGGATACTTTGAGGGGTGCAGTTTTTATAATTGGGTCATTTGTGGGGTATTTCTAATAGGAAGGCCCTTCAAATCCACTTCAAACCTGAACTGGTCCCTGAAAAATTTCGATTTTGAAAATTTTGTGAAAAATTGGAAAATTGCTGCTGAACTTTGAAGCCCTCTGATGTCTTCCAAAAGTAAAAACATCTCAACTTTATGATGCAAACATAAAGTAGACATATTGTATTTGTGAATCAGTATATAATTTATTTGGAATGTCTATTTTCCTTACAAGCAGAGAGCTTCAAAGTTAGAAAAATGCAAAATTTTCAAATTTTTCATCAAATTTTGGAATTTTTCACCAAGAAATGATGCAAGTATCCACAAAATTTACCACTACCATAAAGTAGAATATGTCACGAAAAAACTATATTGGAATCAAATTTATAAGTAAAAGCATCCCAGAGTTATTAATGCTTAAAGTGACAGTGGTCAGATTTGCAAAAAATGCTCCCGTTCTTAGGGTTATAATGGGCTCCGTCCCCAATGGGTTAAGGTAGGACACTCTCTCTCCCTATAAAACAAATTCTATCCCATCTGGTTCTGCGGTGACAATCCTGACTCCCGCTCTAAGGGGGTGGCCATTGCCCTACACAAGTCTCTGACACACCAAGTTCTCTAGGTAATGGCTGACCGGGCTGCCCGCTATCTCATCCTGTCACTCATGATAGGGGTAGGGAATTCACTGTTATCAACTCCTATGCTCCCAATCAGGGTCAGGTCGATTTCCTAGTCTCCCTTATTGATACCGCCCTTCCTCTGCTCGAAGAACCGTGATGTTCTGTGGGGATTTTAACCTGACCCTTGACCCCACTATGAACAATTAATCTTGTTCTAGTGCAACATAACCCCCTTCCTTAGTTGACCACTGCGTCTATTGGGAACATTCTGTGGTCGGATCACGTGCCCGTGTATTGTTCTCTCAACGTTCCCTTCTTGATCCGCTCTGCGTGGTCCTGGAGGTTTAATGAATCTCTGCTCTTGGATACCGTGTGAATCGCTGATCTCTCCCAGACTGTGACTCATTTTGTCAGTGACCATGCGTCTGATCCCACTCCACCCCCCGTTCGCTGGGAAGCCCTCAAGTGTGTTCTCAGAGGAGTTCTCATGAAGCACGGCGCTCACCTCAAATGCCAGAAGGCTCACGCTCTACATGCTGCTCTTTCTAAAGTTTCTTCCCTTGAACTGGCCCACAAGTGATCACTTTCCTCTCCAGTTCTTCGAGACCTTGAAATTGCCAGATTGGAAGTGAAGCGCCTCCTCGGGGTACAAGCGTCTCCTCAGGGTACAAGTTTGCCAGAGAAAATTTTATGAGTATGGCAAGAAGAGTGGCCGCATGTTGGCTAGGGCGTTACATTCTCGGCTTGCGCAATCTCATATCCCTTGATATTGCTCTGTATTTTCTGCTCAGTCAGATTCACAGACTGGGAAGGGGTGTTCCCCAGCAGACGGAACGCATGGGGTTCCAGCCTCCCTGCCCTGCTACATTGGCTTTACTGCTCCTCCCTCTATGGTTTGCTCTTTTATTATCATTTTTGGTGTATTATTAGTGCACTGTGAGCAGTGGTCCTCTAATTAATTTATTTTTATTGTGTATATTTATTTTTCTTGTTTGGAGCACCAGCAGTATATCTTTGTATTGCATGCAGAGAAGGGTTGGGGTTCGGGGGTTCATGGCCCCTTTCCTAGTTGTTGCGCTTGGCTCGATTTTGGTTTTAGATGTATCTTGTCTTCTGTATCTATATGTGGTCCCCATAATAAAGCTTATATACTTTTACAGTCATTATATCTGGGTGTGCACTTTTCTGCAGTATATCCTTTTTCTTGATTTGTAGTGTATGTTTCTTTGCTGCTAGTAGCACCCTTATATACTATAAATATATACCACATTGAATAGGTTGAGCCCTTCTTCCCCTTTCTGTTGTTCAGTGGGAGTTTAGACTCTTATATAGGTGGCAGTATGCCAGCACTATGGTAGGGGAACTCCGTTTTTATTTTGAATACCAAGTGTGCCAATGAGAAACATTTTATCAACATTTGTCAATCCATACAACTACTACTGATAAAGGTGAACTTAATGATCATTGTTTAAAGACACATTTTATGTATTTTATTCTTTTCACATTTTGTGAGATTTACAAAATAGTTATGTACGTTACAACCCAACAAACTGGTATGACCTAAAACTAGTACTATTCCTATTGATCTTCCTTATTAATTTTAGCACTTGCTATTTGTTATACCATTTGCCATATACAGCTAAATTTCTTAAACCGGTTTCAATGGGAGGGTGCATGGATATTTTGGATTTTTTTGACAGTCAGGAGACTAAAACAAATGATGTCCCTAGTTGGAAACAAGTCTTGTGTCATCTGATGTTTTTGAATAATTGAATGCTGGATTAAAGGGGTTATTTAGGATTTAAAAAAATCATAGCTACTTTCTTCCAAAAACAGCACCACATCTGTTCTCAGACTCCTCTCCATTCACTTCAACAGAACTGAACAGCAATATCAAACACAAACTGAGGACATGTTGCTGTTTTTGGAAGAAAGCAGCTATGTTTTTCTAATCCTGGATAACCCCTTTTAAAGAATTCTACTACATACTCAAATCATTTCTGGGGAAGTAGAAATTGCCTATATCTACACAAAAGCCCTTAGTTTTATAACCAAACAGACATGGGTCTGGAGAGTGATCTACCAGCCGGATTGATAACACGCATATACAATTCTGGATTAACTATACACATACAAGGCTAAACAATTCACATAGAAACCTTAATGTATAAAGCTGTACGTACCTGACCGATTCCCTGCTGCTGCTGTTCTCATGGTGCCTGGTCGTTGCTGATCTCTATTGTTTGGTCCCTGTCTCAAAACGAGGAAATGCCCAGTGAGCCAATTACTGGAAGGGTTGGGAGCAATTAGGGGAATGGGCATTTCCTGTGTTTTGGGAGGAAGTGGTCATCAGGTACTGGCGGAATTGCAGTGGGGGATCGGGCAGGTGAGTACAAATTTTATAACTCGGCCTGGCTACTAAAAAAAAAAAAAAGAAAGAAAAAACTTGTGGAAAGGATTGAATGAACTACGATCTAAAGACAGACAAACATACCCCTGCAATCCGCCACCCCACCCCCCCTGCAACACTGACACACTCTTTAAGAAAACGTTAGTCCTTTATTTGATCGGGCAAGTGATCACTTGTCCCAAGAGATGACACTCTAAATTCACAGGCTTGGTCAGTTTTGATGAGGCACAGTAGGAAAGGGCCCAGGGGACGGCCCAATCTCACTGAATGAGTCTTCTCCCCCTGCGGTGCTGAGCTGTAAATCTCTCCCGCTGATGATGTTTTGCATAATTGCTGTCATCGGTCAATTGGAGGCTGCCTTACAGATAGGCCTGATGACATCACAGTGTGGTCCGGAGAAAGATATAGTTGACATTTTTGAGGAAAAGGAGATATTAGTGGCTCACTGCTACATTTAATCATACTGCACAGGACTCACTGTCTCAGTATAAGATGAGGAGCTATCCCACTCTGAAAATGGATATCACTCACAGTCTGTATACATAGAGCCTAATAGTGAGCAGGCGGGGAGCGCAGGTACAACAGCACTATGATAATTGTGAGAGTTGCAAGCGCTGAGCTTGTTATGTTGAACAGTCGTGCTGTTTTTGCATCCTCCACGGCTCCAGTAAGGTCGTTCAGGAGTTTTTTGTCTCTGACCTAAAAAGAAAAAACAAAGAGCCAGCAGGGATATGAGTTCTTTTACGGAAAACCCATTATTATTACGATAGTCCATCAATACCTAAACAGCAGGTAGTCTTTAGATCCCTATCGATAGATAGAAAGAGCTTCAGCTCTCCAATGAGTGCCATGGCTTTTTTAAAAATGTTTTTATTAAAAAAAGTTTTATAACTTTTACAATATTTGTTACTCAACAGGGAGAACCAATGATTCATACAGTGAAAAAGTATGAAAAAAATCCTTGAAACAAACGGGCTGACAAAGTCCCTATCCCACCCCACCCCACCCCCCAAAATGCTGTAATTGCGCGTATAGACAATATACCATGGATTAGTTTAATGCGAGCATGATGCTTTTCCAGTGGGCAGTTCTTATCACTTATTAACAGTTAATAACAATAATACGGGAAAGGCTGTTAGTGGCTTATTAGGACTGCCCACTTGACTCCTAAATCCAGGATGAGGAGTGGGCATTTCCTGTGTTGAGAGAAGAGAAGGCAGTCCTAGGCAGCAGAGACCAGTACCATCGAAATGGCATCGGTGGCAGGCGAGTATAGGCTTTTTCTTTTTCCTTCCATCCTGAACCATTTTCAAGTATAAAATAAATGTTCCAGAATCACCTTTTGGTTGATTGTGAAGTGTTTTTTTCTTTGTCATGTTGCTGTCTATTACTGCCGATACCTTCTGAATACATGTATATTATTTTATTGTTCAGGTGTTGTTTTGTCTGCTGTGGTTAATGTACAACTTGGAAATATGGCAACAAGGATGCTAGGTCTGAAACCTAGTTCTGTTTTCCCCTCTCTTTCGCTCCTTGTCTATTCGGGGGGGGGGGGGGGGAGGGAGCGGTACTAATGGGGAAGATTTTTTGATGTATTTATATGACATTTTTTTTATGTGTATTGGATTCCATATTATTTTAATGTGATTGCTCTTTGTTAAATTGCAGAAATAAAATTAAAGAAAAAAAAAAAAAGATCTGTGAGGGACTTTAAAGTGGTTATCCGGCCAAAGACATCTTATCCCCCTTTAAGCATTACCTGGTCTACGTGAAGTATGTTACCACTCCACTGGTAGTTGACATTACCACTGGGTGTCGCAGAGCCATCAAATTTGTGTGTGAAGCTGTGGCTGAGGAAGCCTGGAGTGCATCTGCTCATCGCATTATGTTACCAGACCGTATGATTTCCACCAGTAATAGCCAGAGTACAGCTAGACCATCAGATTCTTTGTACAGAAAGCATTTTAGTGAGTTTGACTGGTACAGCACTGAACTGCAGAGTTGGAGTGGGGCTTGCAGACTAGAGATTGTGTGAGAATTCACCAATGGTGCACGAGACAGAGATTGAGTAGTAAGACATTTCTGCACAGAAGTGCAACTCTTTTGCCCCTACCACTAAGCTACTGTACCAGGGACATGCACACAGACTCAAAAGGGGGCTTAAGCCCCTGCCCTTTAAATGCACCTGCCCTATGATGCCCTCACTGATTGGGACCTCCATGGAGTGATGCAGGTCCCATTCAGCTGACATGACTGCTGGAGGTCCCTCACCTCAGGATTGTGTTGTGTTAACATGTGTAATTTTTTTTACAAACTTTTTTTTTTACACATATGGAAAAGAGCCCTTTTTCCAACAGGAGCCCCTGCCCTCCTCCCCCCAAAAGTCTGTGCACGTCCCTGTACTGTACAAACATATTTTGGTTTTTGCAGCTAAAGTGCCCATTGTGAAGTAGAGCCTTGAGTTCATTGGCAAGAGGAAAAGGAGCTCTGTGCCTTTCCAGTTACTGGTACACTTTCTACACCGGCATCACACCTCTACTTGGCCCTCCCCATAAGTAAGACTCACCTTTAGGGAGTAGGCCAGCGCAATGAAGCCCAGGCAGCAGAAGTTCAGGTAGACAAAGTTGAAGATGGACCACAGGTAATAGTCATTCACCTCGGTTGTCTCAGGGGAAATCTCTATGACGGTAACTGCAGGTCCACTCTTACCGGTGGCCACAGACACTGTTCCTGGCGGAGGCTTAGTCTTCTTCTTCTCTCGTTCCAGAGTGTGTTTGCAATGTGGCAGGTGCCACGTACCTTCTACTTTATATGCCTTATTTTCCATGTCTTATAGAAGGAAGTCAAGCAATGTGGGTTCTATTTCTACTGAGGAGGCCCAGAGCCCAAGCCTGCTCACAAGGAGCTAGAGCGGCTAGAGACAAAAGAGAAAAATGTACAGGAAAAATAGTTAACTACATATGAAACACATGGAGGGGAATTCATCAAGCTGTGCTCACGTACACGACTTACATGCACTGTTTTCCATGACACATTTATCATACTATCACACCCCTTGTGATACATTTGGCATACATAAGCAAAAACCAAGAAAAGACTTCAGAACACCACTTTGTAACACCACCTCTTCTCCTCTGTGACTTTTGTGCTCCAAAGCTGGATTTGTGACAAAAATGTGCAATATACATGTATTTATTCTATTTTTTTCAACACTTTTTCCCCCCTAATTTAGGGCTGGGCGGTATGACCAAATGTGTGCATCACGGTATTTTTGTAACTTTTGGAGGTTCCACGGTATATAACGATATTTCCTCCCCTCCCCCCCCCCAAAATTAATTATCAGCCCAGCGCTGCCCCCATCAGGGTAAATACTCACATGTCACCCGCAAGCGCTGTTCTCCTCATCCTGTTTGTTGCGTCCGCCAGCATTGACGCTATATACTGTGCGGTATCCCTATGACCGGGCTGCAAAAGGTAAACAAAAAAACTAACGCATGTTCCTACGTCGGCCTTACGCTGGGGACGGGAACGTCTCAGAGCCGTCATCCTATCACCGGCCGCAGCGATGTTCCGCCTCGGCCGGTGATAGGCTGAACCCAGTGTCATGTAAGGAGCTCTGGCCGGCTTCTTATATGACAGTGGGCTAAGCCTATCACCGGCCGAGGCGGAACATCGCTGCGGCCGGTGATAGGCTGACGGCTCTGTGACGTTCCCAAGAAGCAGGTGAGGCCAGTACCGGACCAACGGGAGGTGAGGTAAAGTTTATTTTGTTTATTTTTTGCAGCCCGGGCATAGGGATACCGCACATTATAGAGCAGTGGTCTTCAACCTGCTGACCTCCAGATGTTGCAAAACTACAACTCCCATCATGCCCAGACAGCCGTTGGCTGTCCGGGCATGCTGAGAGTTGAAGTTTTGCAACATCTGGAGGTCTGCAGGTTGAAGACCACTGGTATAGAGTGTCAGCGCCGGCGGCCGCAACAAACAGGAGGAAGAGGAGGGCAGCGCTTGCGGGTGACATGTGAGTATTTACCTCAATGGGGACAGTGCTGGGCTGATAATTGGGGGGGGGGGGGGGGGGCAGAACAGCGCTGGCGGGTCACATATGATTAGCTCCCCAATGTGGGGACAGCGCAGCACTGGGCTGATTGATTCATTCCCGAGGGAGAGGGGCCAACCCGATATTGCGGTATGGGTTAAAATTCCTATCGTGCAGCACAAAAATTTCGGTATTCGGTATGACCCGGTATACCGCCCAGCCCTACCCTAAATGTACTAACCCATTTTTTTAAATGTTTTATCTTTCTCATTTCAGTTCCGTGTATGCAAAGGACTACTTCATACTACGGTGACCAGCATTTTTTTTTTGTTTAATATTAATAAAATGGTTAATGAGGGCTTGTGGGGGAGTGTTTTTTGGAATAAAAAAATTTTAAACATGTTTTTTTGTTTGTTTTCTTGACAGGCTTAGTAGTGGAAGCTGTCTAATAGAGAGTCCATTACTAAGCCGGGCTTAATGTTAGCCCCCAAAACAGCTAGCGCTAACCCCCAATAATTACCCCGGTACCCACCGCCATAGGAGTGACGGGAAGAGCCGGTACAAACAGGCCCGGAGCGTCAAAAATGGCGGTCCTGGGCCTAGGCAGTAACAGGCTGGCGTTATATAGGTTGGGGAGGGCCAGTATCAATGGTCTTCACCCACCCTGGTAACGTCAGGCTATTGCTGCTGGGTTGGTATCTGGCTGAGAATGAAAATACAGGAAACCACATAAGTTCTTTGCATTAATAATAATAAAAAAACAACAACAAACGCATAGGGTTCCCCGTATTTTCATTCTCAGCACAATACCAACCAAGCAGCAACAGCCTGAAGTTACCAGGGTGGGTTAGGACTATTGTTACTGGCCCTCCCCAGCCTAAATAATGCCAGCCTGTTACCACCTAGGCTCAAGAGCGCCATTTTTGACTCTCCGGGCCTGTGGCGTTGGGTACTGTGGCATGGGGTATTGGGGTAATAATTGGGGGTTAGCGCTTGCTGTTTTGTGGCCAACGCTAAGCCCGGCTTAGTAATGGATTCTGTCTATTAGACTACTTCCACTACTAATCCTGTTAAGAAAAAAACACGTTTAAAAAATTTTTATGCCAAAAAACACTCAGCCACAAGCCTTCGTTAACCATTTTATTAATATTAAACAAAGAACACTGGTCAACGACGTAATCCACCAAATCCGAAGAAGTCCTCAGCATACACGGATCTGCACTGAGAAGAAAAGAACACAGAAAATATGTTAATACATTTATGGTGCCTCCAGCAGTTGCTAAACTACAAACCCCCTCCCATGACAGGAGTTGTAATTTAGCAACAGTGAGCCTCCAGTTGAGCAACAGCTGGAGGCACCCTGTTCCTAAACTACAACTCCCATAATGGGAGTTGTAGTTTAGCAACAGCCAGGGAAGCCCGCTTATCTCCCACCGCCGGCGCCGCATGACTACAGCTCCCAGCATGTCCTCACTGTAAAGGCATGTTGGGAGTTGTAGTTGTGAGGCGCAGGCTGGTGGGAAACAGGGAAGCTTGTCACCCACTCGCACATCTCCCACCCGCCTGCGCCACATGACTACAACTCCCAGCATGTCCTTACAGTAAGGACATGCTGGGAGTTGTAGTTGTGTGCAGGCAGCGGGTGATAGATGCGGGCGGGCGGTGGGGAGCTGAGCCAGCCGGGAACCATGAATATAATACTATTGCATTGTCATTTCATATTCCCCGCCCGGAGCTGCCAATCACAGCTTTAAGAGGGTAAAATGAATCTACAGTGCCGTAGTTTCATATTCCTGTGAGCTGGCCGGGGAGCGGAGCGGGGTGCTTGTCACCTGTGCGCACCACACATCTACAACTCTGGCATGCTGGGTTTTGTAGTCATGCGGTGCAGGTGACAAGCACTCCTCCCCCCACCCTGGCCGGCTACCATGAATATGAAACTACGGCACTGTAGTTTCATTTTTCCCTCCTGAAGCTGTGATTGGCTGAAATGACGATGCCATAGTATTATATTCAAGGTTCCTGGCTGGCTCTGCTCCCCACCGCCCGCATCTATCACCCGCTGCCCCCCGCATACACCCGCAGAATGCCACCAGGTCACCCCCGACTCCCCTCCCCATATACTGTACCACCCGTCAACCAGCCACTGCAAGACTACAACTCCCAGCATGTCCTCACTGTAAGGGCATTCTGGGAGTTGTAGTCTTACAGGTGGCGAGTGGTATATGTGGGCAGCCAGTGATAGATACGGGCGGCGGGTGATAGATGCGGGCGGCCAGCGGGTGTTAGATGCGGGCTGGACTTTACACTACTTTTTCTAAGCCAACTTTTTTTTTTGGTGTAGGATTTGTGACTTTTTGGGGCACTTGCGACCTTTTTTGGGACTTTTTAGCAAAAGTTGCAGTAAGTAAATCCCTGCCTACAGTACAGTACAGTAAGAAACAGATCTCTTGTAAAACAGCTGGATTGTGAGAATTTGCGCAGGCCGGCGTACCACTAAAAGTCGCACGTGCACTTTTGTGTGACTTCTGTACACCAAAAATCCTGTGTAAATAAATCCCTTGATAAATCCCCACCCTCCAGGGTCTCTACAAACGATAGACCGATCTATAACATTCCCATCAATAACCCTTTAGGATTCTAATTCTCACATCCAACTTTATATTGGGACATTGATTCATGTATAGCATCCAAGGGCAAAGCAGATAAAGAATAGACTAATTTAGATATGTGACATGTGCAAGGTCAAGGAGAATAAAGAAAGGGAGAGTAGTAAAGTGACCTGGTAAAGGTTCATATAACAAGATGTAAGTCATGACTAATATTCCGTTCTAGTCATTGTCTTCCAAGCATATTAAATAGTCATAACAATTGGTAGGTGCGAGCCTTATATTGGAGAGTGACAGATAGACCTGTTTGTTTCTCTCTTGCCATGACTAGTTCTTCACCCTCCATTCCTCGGTTCCCCCTATCTGCCATCCCCCCATCTTCCTGTTCTGCAGTATGATCTTGCAGCACACATCTTTTCTTGGTTTTGCCTTGGGCACTGCAGAAGAAACCTTAACTTGTCAATAACCTGCAGCCTTTTGCACCGCTCCCAACAGAGTTGAGATCATTGATCCGTATTCTATCGTTAGATTCCTACGCACCCAGGATCCCGCTGCATTCAACAGACTTTTACAGTATCCCCCATAACATTAAAGTCTGACAAAGCGAGGACACATCTGAGCTTACAAAATAAAATCATATACTTTGTTACCGACATCTAATTGAAAGTATTGAGCTGGGTCCAAAGTGTGCGATGACACCATGGTAAACAACAGAGTCCCTGTCTTCAGCCTCCCAACCGATCTACAAGAAATGACTCATTCTACCAGCTACAATACTGAATTATTACTATTGCACAGCACTGCAATAACGCTGGTCTGCATTTCATGGCTTTTCTGCACTGAGGACCAGGATGACCCCTGCAGAACATCACATTGTATTTGCCCTTTGGTATCATCTTTCGCCAAAAAAAAAAAAAAAATGCTTTGGTTAAAAGTAGGTTTCCTACTCACCTCACAGGGCTCTTGTTAGGACCACTCTGACCGCCTGTCCGTGAGAAGTGGGTACCCCCGGGGAGAGAGTGCAGATAGGAACAGCTGCATGTCTTAAAACAAGAGACTGTCTGTATCAGTCAGACAGACTATAGAGGAGGGAGGAGGAAAAAGGGGGTGTCCGAGGATGCTAGAATGAGCGAAAGAAAGGAAGGAGGAGCAGTAAGGGAGGAGATAGGATGGGGGGTGTCCATATAAAGGTTCACACATGATTCTTGTAAACACATCATAAAATCAGATAATGCCCTTTTAAGAAACATTGCATCCGTGAATGATTTGAATATAACATAAGTTGACCTCAGGAAACAGCCAGTTATGACATTAGTACTATCTAATACAATGTTTCCCAACCAGGGTGCCTCCAGCTGTTGTAGAGCTACAACTCCCAGCATGCCCAGACAGCCTTCGGCTGTCTGGGCATGCTGGGGGTTGTAGCTCTGCAACAGCTGGAGGCACCCTGGTTGGGAAACACTGATCTAACAGCTTCTGCCACCTCTCAGTGATACCACGCATGGATGAACAGACAGCAGGTATACATTACTGCTGCCTGTGCAAGAATGGCAGGGTCTCCTTGACAATACTGCAATGTCTGGCTCCTGCAGACTGAGTCACTTACACACAAGCAGCAATGATAATTCCCAGCAAGCCTGCTCCTTGTCCAAGCATGCATAGCCGCAGAGAAAACTGGAGGGAGCCAGCAGTCAACACAAATCCTGTCACCGCCGGACACCAAGAAAGTGACAACTGAACACATAGGCGTCACTTGCCAAATATCGACCGTCACTCACAATCTGTCGGAAGAACGCATTTGTTCCTTACATAGGTCTGACGTACAGATTGTAATCACTCAATGAACCTCACGGTGGTGGGGAGCAAAGTGAGTTAGAAGAGGAAGAGCCTGACCATCATGATCCCGACCGTCTCTTTGATCCACATCAGATCCAACTGGGTGAACCAGTGACAAGGTCATGGCTGCCAAAAGATCATTGATGTTCATGGGAATGAAGGTTTATTCCACAATACAGTTACTGTAGAACACAAAGCGCTAAAAACATTACCACCTGCTATGACAAAAAGGTGTCAGAACATACAAAGGCCAAATTTATTAAAATCAGCCTTTCACACAAAGCTGTAAGATAGGCTAGATGTATTTAGAGGCAAGCCTCCTGATAAATTTTGTCATATGTCTCATTATCCATGCACCATAGAAATCTACTCTAGCTACACCAATTTCTTGCTTAAAGGGGTACTTCGCCCCTGGACATTTTATCCCCTATACAAAGGATAAGGGATAAGATGTCTGATTCAACAAACAAGTGAGTGATCCAGCTCACCTTCCCTGATGTACAGTGCTCGGACCGGTGCCCGGCAAGGCATCCAATATTGAAGAAATAATGTACGGAGGGTCCAGCACTTCGTTGCAAGCAGCTTTATTGAAGATACATCACACCATAAAAACGACAGTCAGTCAGACATGTTTCGAGCGCTTGTGCTTGAAACATGTCTGACTCACTGTTTTTTTTTTATGTGGTGATGCAATAAAGCTGCTTACAACGAAGTGCTGGACCCTCCGTACATTATTTCTTCAAGATGTCTGATTGCAGAGGGCGGTCCGGCCACTGGGACCCCCGGAGATCTCTGGCTGGCACCCCAGCGTTCTGAACATTTCGGGTGGCTGTGGTCATGATGTTACCCCACATCCCCTCCATGTATGCCTATAGGAGGGGGTGTGATGAGTGACCAAAGCCCCCACATCCCCTCCACTCATGTCTTTCCATTCATTCTATGTCTTCAAGACATCAGTACCACGGCCACCGAATGCTGGGGTGCCGTCCAGATATTGGGAGGAGGCATTTGGGTGTGGTTCCAGAGGCCGGACCTCCCCCACACGACCAGACATCTTATACCCTATCCTTTGTATAGGGGATAAGATGTCCAGGGGTTAAGTACCCCTTTAAGTTATTGCAAATCCATCAGGCTGTAGGAAAACCTTGTTCAGATGATAAGCCCTGTTCAGTTTGTGGAAAAGTGATGTAGGTTGGATAAAAAGGGGGGGGGGGGGGGGAGTCACAAATTTGTATGCAAAACATGGCTTGTGCAAAAATGTGTGACTTTTGTACACCAGAAAACTGGTGAACAGCTCCCCTCACAGTGTATAGTAGCTTGCTGGGTATGGCCCTGCATCGCACTGGACGGTCACAATGCCCAAACTGACCCCTGTCTACTGCTGAGAGTAGCTACAATGTGCATGTGCTGCATGTGAGTATCAGAACTGGACCATGGATCAATGGAAGAAGGTGTCCTGGTTTTCGTTTACATTATGTTGATGGTCAAGTTCATGTGTGTCACTTAGGCTCCTTTCACACTACCGTTTCCTTCCGGTAGGTGAAGTCCGTTAGGAAGATAGCGGGAGAAAAACTTGTGCATGACACGTCTTTTTCTCCCGTTATCTTCGGCCGCAATAACATGAGTTATAATGGATGTTAGAGGAATCCCATTTAAGTGAATGGGATCCGCTTTCCCAGTTTTGTTACCATAACGGACGTTAAGGGCAGACGGGAGAGGAGAGGAAGAAAAAAAAAAAAACTTAAAACTCCGTTTGTAATGGAGCAACAGTTATAGTGTGAAAGAAGCTTTACCTGGGGAAGAGATGGATCCAGGTTGCACTATCCGGTGGATTAAAGGAGATCTGCAGCAAAAGACAACTTATCCCTTCTCCACAGGACATGGGTCTGATCGCAGGGGGGCCGACCGCTGGGACCCCCCACTGCCGCTCTATGTGAGCAGCTAATGTGCGCAGCGTCGACCTATCTGAGGTCAACGGTACACCCCACCTTTAAGTGTGATCCTCTGGGCAATATTGTGCTGGGAAACCGTGGGTTCTCGCATTTATGTGGATGTTCCTCTGACACTTGTTACCTGCATGAATTTTGATGCAGACCAAGAACACCCCTTAACCTCTTCAGGACGCAGGGCGTATGGATACGCCCTGCATTCCGAGTCCTTAAGGACCGAAGGCGTATCCATACGCCCGTGGGAAATCCGGTCCCCACCGCTAGCCGGTTGGGGACCGGAGCCGGATGCCTGCTGAAATCATTCAGCAGGCACCCTGGCACATCGCCCAGGGGGGTCCTGAGACCCCCCCATGTCGGCGATCGGAGAAAATCGCATGTCAATTCAGACATGCGATTTTCTCCAATTCCGGGCTGATCGGGTCTCTGGTGACCCAATCACCCGGAAAATAGGGCTGATCGGAGTTGTCAGCAACAGCCCCGATCAGCCTAAAGGATTGGAGTGAGATCGCAAAGCTGCGATCTCTGCCTATCCCCTGCCATTACTCAGGAGTTCTGACCAATGGCAGCGCAGAACAGGGGGTTGCCATGGCAACCCCCCGTTCTGCCCGCCCCTGGATGTCGAGCGGCTCTGGGAAGAAGATGGAGGCCATACCTGCAGGAGAAGATGCCTGGGGACCTGGGATCTTCGCTGGAGCCTGCAGGATCCTGATCAGGTAGGGAATCGACAGTGGGGGGGGGGGGGGGGGGCACTGGGGAATTGAAAGTGAAAGTAAATCGATCTTTACTGTGGCAACCACTAGGGGGGCCAAACTGCAACTCCCAGCATGCCCAGAGAGCCAAAGGCTGTCTGGGCATGCTGGGAGTTGTAGTTTTGCAACATCTGGAGGGTCACAGTTTGGAGACCACTGTTACAATGGTGCCCAAACAGTAGCCCTCCAGATGTTGCCAAACTACAACTCTCAGCATGCCTCGACTGCCCAGGCATGCAGGGAGTTGTAGTTCTGTAACATCTGTCCCTTCAGATTTTGCAATTTTCATGACATTTTTGAAAATTGCTGCTCTACTTTGAAGCCCTCTAATTTTTTCAAAAAGCAAAAGTATGTCCATTTTATGATGCCAACATAAAGTGGACATATTGTGTTTGTGAAGAAAAATAAAATTTATTTGGAATATCCATTTTCCTTACAAGCAGAGAGCTTCAAAGTTAGAAAAATGCAAAATGTTCAAAATTTTCATGAAATTTTGGGATTTTTCACCAAAAAAGGATGCAATTAACGCCGAAAATTTACCACCAAAATAAAGTAGAATATGTCACGAAAAAACAATCTCAGAATCAGAATATTCGGTAAAAGCGTTTTCGCGTTATTAATTTGTAAAGTGACGGTGGTCAGAATTGCGAAAAAGGGCTCAGTCCTTAAGCTGAAAAAGGGCTGCGTCCTTAAGGGGTTAATGCCCGTCATTTAAAACATGTTTGGACATGTTTCTCAGACATGTCAAATATTAAGATCGCACTTGGTGTTACTCCTGAGACCTGCTACAATGGGGATTTATAAGCAGGTGAAGGGTGCGCTTCCTTCCTCGGCTGTCATTTTTATACAATCTTTTCTCTGCACAAGTCTATGCAGGGAAAAGGTCAGATCTGCAGTGCACAGCTTATAACTGGTGAACGCAGAGTATCTCAGGAGTGATGGCAGCCTGTCTTACTTAACCCCTTAAGGACTGAGCCCTTTTTCACCTTAAGGACCAGAGCATTTTTTGAACATCTGACCACTGTCACTTTAAAATGACAATTTTGCATTTTTCTAACTTTGAAGCTCTCTGCTTGTAAGGAAAATGGATATTCAAAATAAAAAAATTTTTGGTTCACATATACAATATGTCTACTTTATGTTTGCATCATTAAATTTATGAGTTTTTACTTTTGGAAGACACCAGAGGGCTTCAAAGTTGAGCAGCAATTTTGAAATTTTTCACAAAATTTTCAAACTCGCTATTTTTCAGGGACCAGTTCAGTTTTTAAGTGGATTTGAAGGGTCTTCATATTAGAAATACCCCACAAATGACCCCATTATACAAACTGCACCCCCCAAAGTATTCAAAATGACATTCAGCCAGCGTTTTAACCCTTTAGGTGTTTCACAGGAATAGCAGCAAAGTGAAGGAGAAGATTCAAAATCTTCATTTTTTACACTCGCATGTTCTTGTAGACCCAATTTTAGAATTTTTGCAAGGGGTAAAAAGGAGAAAATTTTTACTTGTATTTGAAACCCAATTTCTCTCGAGTAAGCACATACCTCATATGTCCATGTAAAGTGTTCGGCGGGCGCAGTAGATGGCTCAGAAGGGAAGGAGCGACAAATGGTTTTTGGGGGGCATGTCACTTTTAGGAAGCCCCTATGGTGCCAGAACAGCAAAAAAAAAAAAAAAAAACACATGGCATACCATTTTGGAAACTAGACCCCACGGGGAACATAACAAGGGGTGAAGTGAACCTTAATACCACACAGGTGATTCACGACTTTTGTGTATGTAAAAAAAAAAATGTTTTACCTAAAATGCTTGGTTTCCCAAAAATGTAACATTTTTAAAAAGGGTAATAGCAGAAAATACCCCACAAAATTTGAAGCCCAATTTCTCCTGATTCAGAAAACACCCCATATGGGGGTGAAAAGTGCTCTGCTGGCGCACTACAGGTCTCAGAAGAGAAGGAGTCACATTTGGCTTTTTGAAAGCAAATTTTGCTCTGGGGGCATGCCGCATTTACGAAGCTTCTATGGTGCCAGAACAGCAAAAAAAAAAAAAAACACATGGCATACCATTTTGGAAACTAGACCCTTCGGGGAACGTAACAAGGGGTAATGTGAACTTTAATACCCCAGGTGTTTCACGACTTTTGCATATGTAAAAAAAAAAAATTTTTTTACCTAGAATGCTTGGTTTCCCAAAAATTTTACATTTTTAAAAAGGGTAATAGCAGAAAATACCCCCCAAAATTTGTAACACAATTTCTCCCGAGTACGGTGATACCCCATATGTGACCCTAAACTGTTGCCTTGAAATACGACAGGGCTCCAAAGTGAGAGCGCCATACGCATTTGAGGCCTAAATTAGGGATTTGCATAGGGGTGGACATAGGGGTATTCTATGCCAGTGATTCCCAAACAGGGTGCCTCCAGCTGTTGTAAAACTCCCAGCATGCCTGGTCAGTCAGTGGCTATCTGGCAATACTGGGAGTAGTTGTTTTGCAACAGCTTGAGGCTCCGTTTTGGAAACAGTGGTGTACCAGATGTTTTTCATTTTTATTGATGAGGGGAGGGTGGCTGTGTAGGGGTATGTGTATATGTAGTGTTTTTTACTTTTTATTTTATTTTGTGTTAGTGTAGTGTAGTGTTTTTAGGGTACAGTCGCACGGGCGGGGGTTCACAGTAGTTTCTCGCTGGCAGTTTGAGCTGCGGCAGAAAATTTGCCGCAGCTCAAACTTGCAGCCGGATACTTACTGTACACCTTCGCCCATGTGAGTGTACCCTGTACATTCACATTGGGGGGGGGGGGGAAATACCTTCAGCTGTTGCAAAACTACAACTCCCAGCATGTACGGTCTATCAGTGCATACTGGGAGTTGTAGTTTTGCAACAGCTGGAGGCACACTGGTTGTGAAACACAGAGTTTGGTAACAAACTCAGTGTTTTGCAACCAGTGTGCCTTCAGCTGTTGCAAAAGCTACAACCCCCAGCATATACGGACAGCGGAAGGGCATGCTGGGACTTGTAGTTATGCAACAGCTGGAGGCATATTACTTTGGCTGGGGATTGTATTTATGCAACAGCTGGAGACACACTGGTTTTCTACTTAACTCTGAGTTTCACAACCAGTGTGCCTCCAGCTGTTGCAAAACTACAACTCTCAGCAGTCACCGACAGCCAACGGGCATGCTGGGAGTTGTAGTTATGCAACCAGCAGATGCACCACTACAACTCCCAGCATGCACTTTAGCTGTTTGTGCAAGCTGGGAGTTGTAGTTATACAACAGCTGAAGGTACACTTTTCCATAGAAAAAATCTGCCTCCAGCTGTTGCAAAACTATAAGTCCCAGCATGCCCATAAGGTAATGCTGGGAGTTGTGGTGGTCTGCCTCCTGCTGTTGCATAACTACAGCTCCCAGCATGCCCTTTTTGCATGCTGGGAGCTGTTGCTAAGCAACAGCAGGAGGCTGTCACTCACCTCCTGCTGCTGCTGCTCCGGGACACAGGTCAGTCCCTCGCCGCCGCCGCCGCTCCTGGGGACCCGATCCCAACATTGATGCCGGGGATCGGGGTCCCCAGCTCCCGGGGTCTTCTTCCCGTACCCGCTCACGTCCTCTGGAAGAGGGGCGATCGTGAGGTGGCACCAGTGCCAGCTCCCTCCTGCTGGCTATGGCTGTTCGGGGCCGTCAGAGACTGCCCCGATCAGCAAGTAATTCCAGGTCACCGGGTCACTGGAGACCCGAATGACCCGGAAGCCGCCGCAGATCGCTGGGCTGAATTGTTCAGCGATCTGCGGCCATCGCCGACATGGAGGGGGTCATCATGACGATTTCAGCAGGCCACCGGCTCCCCTCCAGCTAGCGGCGGGGGCCGGAAATGCGCAGGACGCATCCATACGCCCTGTGTCCTTAAGGACTTGGAAACGGGGGCGTTTGGATACGCCCTGTGTCCTTAAGGGGTTAAAGGGGTATTCCAGGAAAAAAAAATGTTTTTATATCAACTGGCTCCAGAAAGTTAAACAGATTTGTTAATTACTTCTATTAAAAAATCTTAATCCTTTCAATAATTATCAGCTGCTGAAGTTGAGTTGTTCTTTTCTGTCTGGCAACAGTGCTCTCTGCTGCCATCTCTGCTTGTCTCGGGAACTGCACAGAGTAGAATAGGTTTGCTATGGGGATTTGCTTCTAAACTGGGCAGTTCCCGAGACACGTGTCATCAAAGAGCACTTAGACAGAAAAGAACAACTTAACTTCAGCAGCTCATAAGTACTGAAAGGATTTAGATTTTTTTTAATAGAAGTAATTTACAAATCTGTTTAACTTTCTTGAGCCAGTTGATATATAAAAAATAGTTTTTTCCTGGATAACCCCTTTAACAATTACTTTTAATGCCACCAACAAATACAAAACATGGGGATCTCCACAGCCACTAATTTCAACAGGGACCCCGACCTGTATGCTATCACATGATGAACCCCCATCTAGAGAGGAAACGCGTTGGAATGTTTTGTTGATGTCACAGGATTGCTGATTTCTGGGGGGCACCTATACAAATTAGGGTTTTTCTATAGACTATACCGCTACACCTCTTTGTGTGGACTACTGTATGACCATATTGATGGTGAGGATAGATACCCCAACATTCTTGAGGTGACTCACCCAATGAAGTTTTTAAAGAAATTTTGTCCATTTGTGCAGGTGACAACTTTTCTCCATTTTTAGGATGGGTTGCAGTTCCATCTTCTAGTTATTTCCCATCCTGTGGATAAGGAATGACCCCTTTATTATTCAAGTTGATCAGTAAATGCCGGAGAGCAGAGTTATTTTGGCAATAGCAGATTACACTCCTGCCACATCTGCATCCCCCCCTTTGCCCTCAGTTCTGGGTCAATTTTGGCTTATTATGTTTGTCATTATTATGACTGTAGTATCTTCTGGCATAGAAATCAATGTGAATGGGAAAAATTATAACTCCCTTTGGTATTGGTACATAATGGATCTGGTTGTATCCATTGGAATATTCCAAAGGCTCTTTAAGGACTTATGCCAAGATTAGACACAATCTCCTATTTACAGGATCCTCCTTTAAAGCATTAGTTTCATTTGCATAAACTTTTTGACATGTTGTCCAGACATGTCAAAAGTTTAGATTGCATTCGGTCTCACTCCTGAGACCCTCTGCTATTGAAAAAAATAGCTGGCTGAAGTGCGCAGCAGCGTGCACTTCACTCTCCAGCTGTCAATCAAATCTGACTCACTGCATTTCATTGCTTTAGTCTATGGCAGCATTTCCCGATCAGGGTGCCTCCAGCCATTGCAAAACTACGACTTGCACTATGCCAGGACAGCCGCAGGGCCCAGTGTGGCAGTTGTCAAGAATCGTAGCATGCTACAACTGCAAAAGGTGGATGCTTCCTTCTTGGAAGACACTGTGAGAAAGGGTCTGCTCACCGTATACATTTTACTAAAAAAAAAAAAAATGGCTTACAATGCACAATGTGATCAGAGTCACTTACCAACCACATTCCTGTCTGTTATAGTCCCAACTCTAGTGATATCATCACTGGAAGATGGGCTGCAATGGACCAGGAACAAGATAGGTAAGTGAACTTTGTCCACAGTATACAGTCACCTAGATAGAGAGCTGTATAACACCAAGGAGTTAACTAGCGCAGCTCAGCAATGCTAGTTCACTCTTTTCTTGCTGGGCTGACACACAGCACTAAGGCCAGCAGTGGGTTACAGTAAAGCAGCCATCTATACAGATCGATTGCTTCCTATATATCCTTGCTGGGCAGGAGGTATACAATATATCTGGGCTCCGGTACTGTATACAGCAGTGCGCTGTTGTATACTATAGAGCTGGCAGAGGCAAGTAGTGATGCATCCATTCCACAGAGTGGTACATTGTAGGCAGTGAAAACCTGTAAAAACGCCAGAAAAAAAAAAAAAAAAGCAGTTGCAATATTTGTGGCTTTTTTCATGCCAAAAAACAAAAACCTGAAAAAAAAAAATAATAATGAAAACCTAGCTTAATACTATAATGTTTAGCTCTCAACACCCTGGACTCCAAGTCTATTGACTCATCTAAAAGGCTTCCCTTCAACCATGTAGGTTAGGATGTGTCTTTTCTCCGGCGCAGGGTTTAAGTGCATATTTCGTAACTACTATCTGTCAATCAATAAAAATTAATTTTCCATTTAGATACATGTGACATTTGGCTGTCATTTTATTGAAGCTGTATGATGCCTCCCCAAATGATTTCACTATGCTGCCGTGTGACCTCACCGTCTGATCGGAGGCAACAATAAGCCGGCCATGGCTGGACAGATATAGTGTGTTCTCGCAGCTTCATGAAAGCCTGGAACAAACTCCATTAAACACTGGAGACCCTGCATTGCAGTGCGTTTTAATTCATTGCCGTGCAACCTGGTGGAAATCTTTTTCAATGTAATCCGAGATGAAATATGCCCAGGCTGCCAACAGTATAATTGCTGTGCTACAGTGTGATCTATAGCCCAAATATCGCTCTCCCAAATTATACAAGGCTCAAGATGTTTTGGTGCAGCGTGTGCATATGCTATACAGTGCAAAGAAGCCAGGTTGTGTGTCTCTGCAGCTGCTGTAGCACTACAAGTCCCAACAGAAATCCCATAGCACCTGGAGCATCAATGGCTGCATGCCAAAGACATAAAATCATGGCACTGCTACACGGGTCATTACTATGGTAGATTGTAGTCGACAGGATGTCCAATTTTCATCTAACGTTACTAAGGAAATTAGTTTTGCAGCATAAATTGTCGCCGGTGCCTGCTGTGCCCGCCTCACTGTTAATCAGGGGGCACCGTGGGAGAACTCTGCTTCAATTAATACAATGGAGATTGGCTTCCCCCCAAACCGAGAATATCACTTTACGTTTACTATGACGCCCTCATCCCCGTAACAGGACGCTGCGTGTTGATGCTTTTAGCGGGTGCCATTCACGGCAAAGAATTCAATTACTGAAGAGTAGAATTACCAGACCCTAAAACATAGAAGAAGAGTTATTTTCTCTTTAATTACAGGTTTAGTTTCCTTCTGTGATCTGCAGATCCTCTCTCTAGAGGAGGGAAGGCCATGGTTTACCTTAAAGGGGTACTCCAGTGGAAAAACAAATGCTTTCAAATCAACTGGTGCCAGAAAGTTAGAGTAGGGTCACACGGAACGGATCCACAGCGTATTTTACGCTGTGGATGCGCCGATGACCCGACCCTTAATTGTGCCTCCAGCTGTCCCCCGTGTGCTGCTTGCAGCGGCAATGCGCTGCTTCGAGCAGCCACACAGGGAATTCCTAGCCACCGCGAGCCTGCGCAGTGTCCTGTGACATTGCGGCCGCTCCACAGTACGCACGGTGACTCGCAGGCCCGTGTGGCTGCGCGGAGCGGCACATTGCCACAGCAAGCAGCCCACGCTGAACAGCTGGAGGCACAATTTAGAGTGTGGTCATCGGTGGATCTGATGCGTAAAATATACTGCGGATCCGTTATGTGTGACCCTACCCTTAAACAAATTTGTAAATTTCTTCTATTTAACCCCTTAAGGACCCGGGGTTTTTCCGTTTTTGCATTTTCGTTCTTTCCTCCTTACCTTTAAAAAAATCATAACTCTTTAAATTTTTCACCTAAAAATCCATATGATGGCTTATTTTTTGCGCCACCAATTCTACTTTGTAATGACGTCAGTCATTTTACCCAAAAATCTACGGCAAAACGGAAAAAAAAATCAATGCGAGACAAAATTGAAAAAAAAAGATACGCCATTTTGTAACTTTGGGGGCTTCCGTTTCTACGTAGTACATTTTCGGTAAAAATGACACCTTCTCTTTATTCTGTAGGTCCATACGGTTAAAATGATACCCTACTTATATAGGTTTGATTTTGTCGTACTTCTGGAAAAAATCTAAACTACATGCAGGAAAATGTATACGTGTCACGATGCCGGCTGGCAGGTAGTGGATCCTCTGTGCCAGAGAGGGATTGGCGTGGACCGTGCTAGAGGATCGGTTCTAAGTCACTACTGGTTTTCACCAGAGCCCGCCGCAAAGCGGGATGGTCTTGCTGCGGCGGTAGTGACCAGGTCGTATCCCCTAGCAACGGCTCTACCTCTCTGGCTGCTGAAGATAGGCGCGGTACAAGGGAGTAGACAGAAGCAAGGTCGGACGTAGCAGAAGGTCGGGGCAGGCAGCAAGGATCGTAGTCAGGGGCAACGGCAGGAGGTCTGGAACACAGGCTAGGAACACACAAGGAAACGCTTTCACTGGCACTAAGGCAACAAGATCCGGCGAGGGAGTGAAGGGGAAGTGAGGTGATATAGGGAAGTGCACAGGTGTAAACACTAATTGGGACCACTGCGCCAATCAGCGGCGCAGTGGCCCTTTAAATCGCAAAGACCCGGCGCGCGCGCGCCCTAGGGAGCGGGGCCGCGCGCGCCGGGACAGAACTGACGGAGAGCGAGTCAGGTACGGGAGCCGGGGTGCGCATCGCGAGCGGGCGCTACCCGCATCGCGAATCGCATCCCGGCCAGAGGCGGTATCGCAGCGCCCCGGGTCCGTGGAACCGACCGGAGCGCTGCAGTGAGAGGAGTGTAGCGAGCGCTCCGGGGAGGAGCGGGGACCCGGAGCGCTCGGCGTAACAGTACCCCCCCCCTTGGGTCTCCCCCTCTTCTTGGAGCCTGAGAACCTGAGGACCAGACTTTTGTCCAGGATATTGTCCTCAGGTTCCCAGGACCTCTCTTCTGGACCACAACCCTCCCAATCCACTAAAAAGAAGGTTTTCCCTCTGACCTTTTTAGATGCTAAAATTTCTTTGACGGAGAAGATGTCCGAGGAGCCGGAGACAGGAGTGGGGGGAACGGATTTGGGAGAGAAACGGTTAATGATAAGTGGTTTAAGAAGAGAAACATGAAAGGCATTAGGAATACGAAGAGAAGGAGGAAGAAGAAGTTTGTAAGAGACAGGATTAATCTGGCGCAAAATCTTGAAAGGACCAAGATAGCGTGGACCCAACTTATAGCTAGGGACACGGAAGCGGACATATTTGGCGGAGAGCCATACCTTGTCTCCAGGGGAAAAAATGGGAGGAGCTCTTCTTTTCTTATCCGCGAATCTCTTCATGCGTGAAGAAGCCTGTAAGAGAGAATTTTGGGTCTCTCTCCATATGATGGAAAGATCACGAGAAATTTCATCCACAGCGGGCAGACCAGAGGGCAAGGGGGTAGGGAGGGGGGGAAGAGGGTGACGGCCGTACACCACGAAAAACGGGGATTTGGAGGAAGATTCAGAGATTCTGAAATTATACGAGAATTCGGCCCAAGGTAGAAGATCTGCCCAGTCATCCTGGCGGGAGGAAACAAAATGTCGTAAATAGTCACCCAAGATCTGGTTAATTCTCTCTACTTGTCCATTGGATTGAGGATGGTATGCAGAGGAAAAATTTAATTTAATCTTGAGTTGTTTACAGAGAGCCCTCCAGAATTTAGACACAAATTGGACGCCTCTATCCGAGACGATCTGCGTAGGCAACCCGTGAAGACGAAAAATGTGTACAAAAAATTGTTTAGCCAACTGAGGCGCTGAAGGAAGACCAGGAAGAGGGATGAAATGTGCCATTTTGGAGAATCGATCAACGACCACCCAAATAACAGTGTTGCCATGGGATGGGGGTAAGTCAGTAATAAAATCCATACCAATCAGAGACCAAGGTTGTTCGGGAACAGGCAGAGGAAGAAGAAAACCAGCGGGCTTCTGGCGAGGAGTCTTATCCCGGGCACAGATAGTGCAGGCTCGCACAAAGTCCACCACATCAGTCTCTAGAGTCGGCCACCAATAGAAGCGAGAGATGAGTTGCACAGATTTCTTGATGCCCGCATGCCCTGCGAGATGGGAGGAGTGACCCCATTTGAGGATTCCGAGGCGTTGGCGTGGAGAAACAAAGGTCTTTCCTGGAGGAGTTTGCCTGATGGAGGCTGGAGAAGTGGAAATCAGGCAGTCAGGAGGAATGATGTGTTGAGGAGAGAGTTCAATTTCAGAAGCATCTGAGGAACGAGAGAGAGCATCGGCCCTAATGTTCTTATCAGCAGGCCGAAAGTGAATTTCAAAATTAAATCGGGCAAAGAACAGAGACCACCTGGCCTGACGAGGATTCAGCCGTTGGGCAGACTCGAGGTATGAGAGGTTCTTGTGATCGGTGTAAATAATAACTGGAAATCTTGATCCCTCCAGCAGATGCCTCCATTCCTCAAGTGCTAATTTAATGGCTAGAAGCTCTCGATCCCCGATGGAGTAGTTCCTCTCCGCCGGAGAGAAGGTCCTAGAAAAAAAACCACAAGTAACAGCATGCCCGGAAGAGTTTTTTTGTAGAAGGACAGCTCCAGCTCCCACTGAGGAGGCATCAACCTCCAATAGGAAGGGTTTAGATGGGTCAGGTCTGGAGAGCACGGGAGCCGAAGAGAAGGCAGACTTGAGTCGTTTAAAGGCGTCTTCTGCTTGAGGAGGCCAAGACTTGGGATCGGCATCTTTTTTGGTTAAAGCCACAATAGGAGCCACAATGGTAGAAAAATGTGGAATAAATTGCCTGTAATAATTGGCGAACCCCAAAAAACGTTGGATGGCACGGAGTCCGGAGGGGCGTGGCCAATCTAAGACGGCAGAGAGTTTATCTGGATCCATTTGTAGTCCCTGGCCAGAGACCAAGTATCCTAGAAAAGGAAGAGATTGGCATTCAAACAGACATTTCTCAATTTTAGCATAGAGTTGATTGTCACGAAGTCTCTGAAGAACCATACGGACATGCTGGCGGTGTTCTTCTAGATTGGCCGAAAAAATTAGGATATCATCAAGATATACAACAACACAGGAGTATAACAGATCACGAAAAATTTCATTAACAAAGTCTTGGAAGACAGCAGGGGCGTTGCACAGGCCAAAGGGCATGACCAGATACTCAAAGTGTCCATCTCTGGTGTTAAATGCTGTTTTCCACTCATCCCCCTCTCTGATGCGGATGAGGTTATAGGCGCCTCTTAAGTCCAATTTAGTAAAGATGTGGGCACCTTGGAGGCGATCAAAGAGTTCAGAGATGAGGGGTAAGGGGTAGCGGTTCTTAACCGTGATTTTATTAAGTCCGCGGTAGTCAATGCAAGGACGTAGAGAGCCATCTTTTTTGGACACAAAGAAAAATCCGGCTCCGGCAGGAGAGGAGGATTTACGGATAAAGCCCTTTTTTAGATTCTCCTGGACGTATTCAGACATGGCAAGAGTCTCTGGGGCAGAGAGAGGATAAATTCTGCCCCGGGGTGGAGTAGTGCCCGGGAGGAGGTCGATAGGACAATCATAAGGCCTGTGAGGAGGTAGAGTCTCCGCTTGTTTTTTGCAGAAAACATCCGCGAAGTCCATATAGGCCTTAGGGAGACCGGTTACTGGAGGAAGCACAGAGTTACGGCAAGGGTTACTGGGAACCGGTTTTAGACAGTCCTTGGAACAAGAGGGCCCCCAACTCTTGATCTCCCCAGTGGACCAATCCAGGGTTGGGGAATGAAGTTGAAGCCAGGGAAGTCCAAGGAGAATTTCCGAGGTGCAATTGGGGAGGACCAAAAGTTCAATCCTCTCGTGATGAGATCCGATGCTCATTAGAAGGGGCTCCGTGCGGAAACGTATGGAACAGTCCAATCTTTCATTGTTTATACAATTGATGTAAAGGGGTCTGGTGAGACTGGTCACTGGGATGTTGAACCTGTTGACGAGAGAGGCCAAAATAAAATTTCCTGCAGATCCAGAGTCCAAGAAGGCCACAGAAGAGAAGGAGAAGGCAGAGGCAGACATCCGCACAGGCACAGTAAGACGTGGAGAAGCAGAGTGGACATCAAGGATTGTCTCACCTTTGTGCGGAGTCAGGGTACGTCTTTCCAGGCGGGGAGGGCGGATAGGACAATCCCTCAGGAAGTGTTCGGTACTAGCACAGTACAGGCAGAGGTTCTCCATGCGGCGTCGTGTCCTCTCTTGAGATGTCAGGCGAGACCGGTCGACCTGCATAGCCTCCACGGCGGGAGGCACAGGAACAGATTGCAGGGAACCAGAGGAGAGAGGAGCCGAGGAGAAGAAACGCCTCGTGCGAACAGAGTCCATATCTTGGCGGAGCTCCTGACGCCTTTCGGAAAAACGCATGTCAATGCGAGTGGCTAGGTGAATAAGTTCATGAAGATTAGCAGGCATTTCTCGTGCGGCCAGAACATCTTTAATGTTGCTGGATAGGCCTTTTTTAAAGGTCGCGCAGAGGGCCTCATTGTTCCAGGATAATTCAGAAGCAAGAGTACGGAATTGTACGGCATACTCGCCAACGGAAGAATTACCCTGGACCAGGTTCAACAGGGCAGTCTCAGCAGAAGAGGCTCGGGCAGGTTCCTCAAAGACACTTCGAATTTCCGAGAAGAAGGAGTGTACAGAGGCAGTGACGGAGTCATTGCGGTCCCAGAGCGGTGTGGCCCAAGCCAGGGCTTTTCCAGACAGCAGGCTGACTACGAAAGCCACCTTAGACCTTTCAGTGGGGAACTGGTCCGACATCATCTCCAAGTGTAATGAACATTGGGAAAGGAAGCCACGGCAAAGCTTAGAGTCCCCATCAAATTTATCCGGCAAGGATAGTCGTAGTCCAGAAGCGGCCACTCGCTGCGGAGGAGGTACAGGAGCTGGCGGAGGAGATGGTTGCTGGAGCTGTGGTAGTAACTGTTGTAGCATAACAGTCAGTTGAGACAGCTGTTGGCCTTGTTGCGCAATCTGTTGTGACTGCTGGGCGACCACCGTGGTGAGGTCAGCGACAACTGGCAGAGGAACTTCAGCGGGATCCATGGCCGGATCTACTGTCACGATGCCGGCTGGCAGGTAGTGGATCCTCTGTGCCAGAGAGGGATTGGCGTGGACCGTGCTAGAGGATCGGTTCTAAGTCACTACTGGTTTTCACCAGAGCCCGCCGCAAAGCGGGATGGTCTTGCTGCGGCGGTAGTGACCAGGTCGTATCCCCTAGCAACGGCTCTACCTCTCTGGCTGCTGAAGATAGGCGCGGTACAAGGGAGTAGACAGAAGCAAGGTCGGACGTAGCAGAAGGTCGGGGCAGGCAGCAAGGATCGTAGTCAGGGGCAACGGCAGGAGGTCTGGAACACAGGCTAGGAACACACAAGGAAACGCTTTCACTGGCACTAAGGCAACAAGATCCGGCGAGGGAGTGAAGGGGAAGTGAGGTGATATAGGGAAGTGCACAGGTGTAAACACTAATTGGGACCACTGCGCCAATCAGCGGCGCAGTGGCCCTTTAAATCGCAAAGACCCGGCGCGCGCGCGCCCTAGGGAGCGGGGCCGCGCGCGCCGGGACAGAACTGACGGAGAGCGAGTCAGGTACGGGAGCCGGGGTGCGCATCGCGAGCGGGCGCTACCCGCATCGCGAATCGCATCCCGGCCAGAGGCGGTATCGCAGCGCCCCGGGTCCGTGGAACCGACCGGAGCGCTGCAGTGAGAGGAGTGTAGCGAGCGCTCCGGGGAGGAGCGGGGACCCGGAGCGCTCGGCGTAACAATACGTTTAAAATTGTCATATTCTGACCCCTATAACTTTTTTATTTTTCCGCGTATGGGGCGATATGAGGGCTCATTTTTTGCGCCATGATCTGAAGTTTTTAGCGGTACCATTTTTGCATTGATAGGACTTATTAATCCTTTTTTCATGATATAAAAAGTAACCAAAAATACACTATTTTGGACTTTGGAATATTTTTTGTGCGTACACCATTGACCGTGCGGTTTAATTAACGATATATTTTTGTAATTCGGACATTTCCGCACGCGGCGATACCACATGTATATTTTTATTTACACTTTTTTTTTTATGGGAAAAGGGGGGGGGTGATTCAAACTTTTATTAGGGCAGGGGTTAAATGATCTTCATTCACTTTTTTTTTTGCAGTGTTATAGCTCCCATAGGGACCTAGAACACTGCACACACTGATCTTTTACATTGATCACTGGTTTCTCATAAGAAACCAGTGATCGATGATTCTGCCGCTTGACTGCTCATGCCTGGATCTCAGGCACTGAGCAGTCATTCGGTGATCGGACAGCGAGGAGGCAGGTAGGGACCTTCCGGCTGTCCTGTAAGATGTCCGGGATGCCGCTATTTCGCAGCGGCTATCCCGAACAGCTCCCTGAGCTAACCGGCATGGTTTCACTTTCATTTTAAATGCAGCGTTCAACTTTGAATGCCGCGTCTAAAGGTTTAATAGCGTGCGGCACCGCGATCAATGCCGTGGCCCCACGTTATAGATTGGGAGCGGACTCAGGGCGTACAGGTACGCCCTGGGTCCTTAACAGGTTAAAAATTTTAACCCTTCCAATACTTATCAGCTGCTGTATACTACAGAGTTGAGTTGTTCTTTCCAGTCTGATCACCGTTCTCTCTGCTGACACTCTTTTTATTATAAAAATACAAGACTTATCCAATACAACAAAAAAAAAAAAAAACAAGCTTAACCAGCTATAATATAAATCAAAAACAAAACCCTGCCTAACCAGCCAGCCCAGCTTTACAAAGCAAAAAGAAAACAAACAAAAAAACACTGACACACATACCAAAAATGAACATAAAAACAGCACAACTTGGCTTAAACATAAACATACAATTAGCACTACCTGGCTGTAACTCAAACCATCCATACTCAGGGGAAAAAAGAAAAATAAATAAATAAAAATAAATAAATAAAAATAAACAGCACAACTTGGCTTATCAAAACGTAAAATTAGCACTACCCGACTGTGACTCAAAACCATTCATACTCGGAAAACAAAACAAAAGGGGAAAATAAATAAATAAATAAAAAATTTAAAATATAAACAAACAAAAACACATAACACAACAACTGGTCCGACTGCCATAACTATAATATGAAACAATATAACAAAAAAAAAAAAACTTTAGATACAAAACCAAATAGATACAAAATCACATTAATAGAAATAAAATATAGTATATAAACATAAATATATGCACCCTATTTACAGAAACCTACAAAAAAAACAGGAAATCCCTACACTAGAACTGTGCCCTCACCCACACCACCCCTCCTGCACATGGGTCAGAGTCCATATGTTCCTCTACAGTTTACAAAGCCCTGTCCTTAACTGACCCATGTCAGGTCCCCCCAAAACACGAAAACACACCACCACCCACAAATACACCCTCCCCACCTAGCACTCCACCCAACCAACTTATACACAAACTTATACATACTAACTAACAAACACTGAACCACAACCCACTTTAGGCCCAAGTTTTGTCGCCTGTAAGCCCTTCATGCCATATCAGCTTAAAACAAAACAAAAAAGCTAGCGTGCACATGCATTAGCCCACCACCAGGAAGAAGGATGGCAGACTTGATACATCAAAATAATTTTTAACTCTTTTCCTAACTCCCCCTACAATTCTCCCTAATTCTATCCCTCCATTAAAACTAACCCTACTCTCACCCTATCTCTATCCCTATAACACTTCTCCCATCCAAAATAAAGGTACTCTATCCAAAATATCTAGTACCTAGGGCACATCAAAAGAAAACCCTCTCCACAGGAGAGAAGCCCTACTGGTACCAAGACTGCCATACTCCAAAGACATGATCTTCCCGAGGTCACCGGTGATATTCCTACAGACCTCCACCTCGGAGAGGATTTTCTGTTGGGTCGACACTAAACACCGTGCTTTCCACGTGCAGTACCTAACCACTAAACTAACTAAGAATAAGGTGCCCCGGTCTCGGCCACCCAAGTTCCTAAATGCCCCATAAGCCCACTCCAGATAGGTAAGGCCGGCAAGTTGACTCCAGCCGATGGAAGCCCCTATATTAAAGGGACAATGAAGCAGGAAGTGGTCCATGCTTTCCAGCGTGTCCTCACACTCTTCTCGGGGACATTCCCGGTCATCAGAGTTCCTGCACTTCAGGTTGTCCCTTACATATAGCTTCCCCTGAAAGCAGCGCCAGGCCCAAAACTTCTGGGGGATCCTTTTCATGTTTAAAAGGTACAACCCCACCCTCAGATCCCGACCTGGGCAGTCCCTGAGCGCCAGAGGCTTCTGGAAGTGGGTCAACAGAACCCGTTTGTCAAGGAACTGCCTTGACTGGGTCCTGATCTCCCACACTTCCAGACCCCACCAACGTATCGCCTTCAGAGTCGGGGTAGCGTAAGCCGGAAGATATCCATGGGGCGTACGGAGGTCCTTCACTCGCCCTCCTCTCTCCCATTCCTGGAAGAAAGGCTAAAACCATTCCCTGCAGGAGAGTACCCACGAAGGAGCCCTCTCTGACCAGAGGTTTGAGATGTTAGCTTTTAAAAAGGTGTTCGTTAAGAACACCACAGGGTTTACCATAGATAAACTCCCTATTCTCCTCGTGCGGTACGTAACCTCCCCCTTGACTAGGTTCATCCTGTTCCCCCATAACAGTTGGAAAAACAGACTGTAGATCCTAGTGTGGTAGGCCTCTGGCAAGATACATACACAGCCCAGATAGATAAACAAGGGGAGCAGGTACGATTTGATCAGGTGTACCCTTTCCCTGAGGGTCAAAGACCAACCCTTCCACTGGTCCACCTTCTGAGTGGCATCCTGGAGCTTACCATCCCAGTTTTTGGTGGGATAATCATCCTGGCTAAATGTGATGCCTAAGACTTTTGCTGATTCTTGGGGCCCTGGAAGGGTGTCCAGGAGATCAAATGTGGGATCCCCCCCTCCCAGCCAGAGACTCTCACACTTATCCTGGTTGATCTTAGACCCGGATGCCTCCGGATAGTGTTCCACCTCCGACATCACCACATCAACCTCCTCTCTCGAGGAGACAAAAATAGTGACATCGTCAGCGTACACCACTACCCTCTGGATGGTCTCCGGCTCCGCCAGACTCATCCCGACTCCCGCCAATGGTCCGCGACTCACCCTCCTAAGGAAGGGATCGATCGCGAACACATATAACAGCGGGCTCAAAGGACAACCCTGACGGACTCTGGACCCCACTCCAAAAGAGTGGCCAGACAACCTTTTCACCAGTGGGAAACTCTCTGCCCCTGCATACAAGATCTTAAGCCAATTAACAAAAGTACTTGGTAAGCCATATCTCAGGAGGACGGACCAGAGGTACTCGTGGTTCATCCGATCAAATGCTTTGGCCTGATCCAAGGACAGCAAGTACCCCTTCCAGAAACCCGCACTACTCCGCTCCACTGCCTCCCTTACACTAAGGACAGCACTTAAGGTGCTTCGGCCTGGAACAGTGCAGTGCTGGGCCTCCGAAAGGAGCCGGGGTGGAAACTTCACCAGCCGATTAAACAGTATCTTGGCCAGAAGCTTCCTGTCCGTATTGAGAAGAGCTATGGGTCTCCAATTCTCAATACGGCTGGGATCTTTACCCTTTGAGAGAAGAATCAGGGCTGACCTCCTCATTGACTTCGGCAGAGTGCCCGAGGAGAGACACTCATTGAATACCTCAGTCAAGAGGGGAGCTAAAGACTCCTTAAAGGTCCTGTACTACTCAGATGTTAAGCCAACTGGACCTGGCGACTTCTTGGGGGAAAGCCCCTCGATAGCCAGTCTCACTTCCTCTTCCCTGATCTCTTCTGCCAAAACGCCAAGAGAGGGGTCTACCCCTGGCTCAGGAATGGTTTCAGCCAGGAAACCCGACATCACATCCCGATCCAGATCCTTCCTTCCCAAGAGGTGAGAGTAGAAGGATCTGACGATCTCCAAGATCCCTGATCTGGACCGATTCAGAGATCCCGTACTATCAATCAGTCCTGAAATTGCTTTACAGTTTCTGTAAGGGTCGGGCGAGCGGTACCTCCCGTAATCCCTCTCAAAAACCAAAGATGCGTTCCTATCGTACTGACACCTCATCAGCAAGGACTTCACTCTGGAGATATCCTCTCGGCTACCTCCAGTCGAGACGAGACGTTCGAGTTTCCTCCTCAGACCCTGATACAGGTGATACCTGTTCAGGGACCTGAGGCTCGAGAGCTGGCGGAAGAACCCCGCAACCCGCTTCTTGAATATCTCCCACCACTCTGACTTACTACTACATAGGTCCAGTTAAGGTACCTGACTCTGAAGAAAATCCTCAAAGGACTGTCTTATCTCCGTTTCCTCCAGGAGGGACGAATTCAGCTTCCAATAACCTTTTCCCATCCGGGGGGTCTCTGAAACATTCAGGGAAAACGAAATCATACAGTGATCGGAAAACTGCACCTCAACCACGGACACTGCTGAAGAGATGGATTCCTCCTTTAAATAAAACCTATCTATCCCAGACCTGCGATTACCTTGATGATAGGTGAAACCCGCGTGGCCCGAGGGGCTCCGGATGTGGGCATCCTCCAGGCGAGCTTCTCTAGCTATGCTAATCAGTGCTACACTATCGCAAGTCAGCGGACCATTGGAGCCTCTCCTATCTTGGGACCTCGTGACATTATTGATAGTGTTGCTCGCGAATATTCGCAATTCGAATATTATTCGCGAATATCGCATATTCGCGAATTCGCGAATTTCGCGAATATAGCGCTATATATTCGTAATTACGAATATTCGGTTTTTTTTTGTTTTTTTCTTCACAATCCACATCACAGTGATCACCCCTCTCTGCTTCCAGCTTGTGTGGTGTAAAGAAGACCCTAATACTACTGTGTGAGACTGGCGTGCGAAAATTCGCATATACGAAAATTCGCATATACTAATTTTCGCATATGCGCATTTTCGCGTATGCTAATTTTGTATATGCTAATTTTCACATATGTTAATTTTTTGCATACGCGAATTTCCGCGTATGCGAAAATAAAACGAGAATATAACGAATATGCGAATATTTGCGAATATATGACGAATATTCGTCCATATATTTGCAAATATTCGCGAATTCGAATATGGCCTATGCCGCTCAACACTAATTATTGAAGTCCCCTCCAAAGATCACTTGGCGACTTGCAAAAAGAAAGGGCTTAATCCTCATAAAGAGATCTTTACGGCCCCGCTTAGTTTGCGGGGCATAGATGTTAATGGGCCGGAGCTCTTGTCCCTTCATGAAGACATCTAAGATCAGGCACCTCCCCATTTCTAATTCAATAACCCGTCGGCATTCAACAGGAGCGGTAAAAAGGACCGCCATCCCACTATACGGCTCAGCCGCAAGAGACCTGTGGGAGGGCCCACGCCTCCACTCTCTTCTGGCTTTTACCAGAGAGGCAAGATCTGACAACCTGGTCTCTTGTAAAAAGAAAATATCGGCTTCAACGCGGCCGAGAAAATCAAAGGCTGCAAATCTAGCCGTATCCGACTTAATGCTGGCACAGTTAATAGATGCCAGCGTCAATGGGGTGAGTGCCGCCATAAAGGGTGATTGAATTAGATGGCCTCACCCTTTATTTCTTTTTCCCCTTCTTTTTAGCCCCCTCATCCCCCGAAGACGACGAGAGGGCAGGACCACTCTTACATCTTTTTTTCGACTCTGATTGGTCCATAAGGTCCCCGTCTCCGTGTGGCCCCGGTCTAGCCCTGCCCTCTGAGGAAGGTGCCTCGACAGGACAGGGCCCAGTTCCCCCCAAAGGCTCTTTCTCCCGAGGCACCCCGCCCTCACCTTCCCCCTCCAAGGAGGGGGAGGAGATGGTATCGAGGACGAGGTACCGGTTTGACAGGTCAATCAAAGGGGGGGCAGTCAGGCTTCCATTTTGGATCTGGCCCGCAGTACAAGGAACAGAGGGGCTCTGACCTCTTCTTTCTCCCTTTCCTTTTGTCCTTGTCTTTCTTTTTGGGCCTCTGCCCACTATCCTCATCCACACTTTCATAGTGGGAGGAATCGGAAGGGTCTGCCATATTGCCTTCCTCTCTGTGAAGTCTCCCGATCTCCTCATCTAGCACGTTCTCCTCCAGGGCTTCAGAAGTTACAGGGCCAGCTTCAGGAGCAGGGGCTGAAGCTACCCCCGCCACCTGGGCACTCTCCAGCTCCCTACTCCTTCTACGATTTTCCTCCCGCCTTTGTTTGGCGGGGCCCTATTTCCTCCTCACTAGCCCTGTTGCACCCCCATCCCTGCCCGTACCCTCCCCAGCCGAGGCAACTTCACAGCTCTCCTCAGCCGGAGCGGCCGCTGCACGGGCGAAGGCGCTAGGACAACGGCTAAAAGGGTGCCCGAGGACACCACACAGGTGGAACCGGATCTGCCGACAGGATGCGGCCAGATGACCCACCCCACCACACAAAGCGCAGTACAGGCTGCGCTAAAGTGGGTGGGGCTGCCACACCTGTGACAGACCTTAGGTTGCCCCTGATAGAAGACCTGAATCCTATCACGTCCAAGGAAGGCGGCTGACGGAATGTGGGCAACCGTACTCCCTGAATGTTTGAGTTTGACGGAAAACGTCCAGGCCCCGGACCAGATCCCGTGCTCATCAAAGTTTTTCTTGGACATGTCCGTCACATCCCCATACCGTCCGAGCCAGGTCATGATGTCATAACAAGAAAGCAACTCGTTACGGGTCAAAACGGTCACTTTCTTGACAGAGTTCTGATGGGAAATCGCCTTTACGGAGAAATCCCGCCAGCCGGGCTCGTTCTTCGCCACTTCGTAGTTTGACCAGAAGAGTTCAAGACCCTCTGGCCGAACGAAACTGACGTCAAACTCAGACGAACCGTAGGGGTGAATCAGGGCAAAGATGTCACTCGCCCTGAATTCCATCTGAAGGAGGAGCTCAACCACTTTAGCGCGAGGTGGACACGCATCCTCACCCCTCCAAATCAGACGGACCACATTCCTACGGTTATTGTCCTGCCCGGGTGTTGGGAGGGACCAGACCACCTCCTCATTCTGCTCTCGGAAAGCCCCCAAACCGTGCCTCTCTATCCAGAAAGACAGATCGACCTCACCCCTTCCCTCTACCTGGATCGACCTGTCGCCCCTGCGGAGAGCCTCCAGGAGGCGCTGTTGCAAGTGGCCTTCAGAGCCGGATGGAGACAGGGACCCCCCTGAACCCCCGGCAGTGACATTGGCATAGCTCCTAGGAGCAGTCACTACCGGGGGGCAGCCGGACCAGACACACACCTAGACCCAGAACCAGAACCATTAATACCACCATTCACACCACTACTCTCATCATCTTTATTTCCTTTCATGCTAGACTTCCAATTCATACCTCTACTACTACCACCAACATTCATTCCACTGACACTCCCACATACACTCCTCTCATCCACAACACTACTACACCCATCATTCTCACATCATGCACTCATAGCATCCTGCCTAACAAATTCTGGGCTGGCTGGGACTTGTAGTGTTGCTGGCTTTAAATAGATTTTCTGCTCTGGCTTAGCTGCTGGGGTCAACGATAATGGCTCCTTCTCCATGGGTGATGTGACTTCCGAAGTCTGGGGCTGCCCCTCCGAGCGCACCCCAGCTCCTCCCACAGTGCCTGGACTTAGTTTGGCCGGCTGCATTGGCTTTGCCGCTAATCCTGGCGCCCGGACACTCCCCCCCCCTCACAGAGGAGTGCCCCGCAGCGCCCGCTGAACACACAGTTCTCGGGGGACCCACCGTTCTCTGCCACCGGCGCCTGGACACTCCCCCCCTCTCACAGGGGAGTGCCCTGCAGTGTCGGCAATGCCCATGGCACTCGGGGAACCGCCCCCCCCCCGAGTACACGGCAGCATAGCTTGCCTCGCCATTGCCCACCATGAGCCCATCCTGCCCCTCCCTACCGGCAGGAAGGGTGGGCTTCACATCTATTGCGTTCACAGCCTTTCCTGACGCCATGCTGTATCCCCATGCTGGCTCCGTTCCACCACAGAAACGGAGTCTGGCAGTCTGGGGGGCCCAGCAGCCTGAACCAGCTTTGCAGCTGGCCCAGACTGCTGGAAAGGAACAAACACATACTGCACAGATTCTTGTGTCTTTTGCTTTTTCCTCTTAACTGCCACATCATCACAGAGATCATCACCAAAGGTGAAATGCTGGAGGTGGGCTGGGGACTCCTGCATGACTATTGCCCTTAGCAATCCCCCAGCCTCACTCTCCACATCATACTCCTCGCTCTCACTTGAAGGAAGAGCCACCTGGGCCGGTTCAATATAGCTGTCCTGGGTGGCCTGGGTGTGACAGGGAGCAGCCACAGGCACAGCGTCTTCCTCCACCTTCTCATCCTTTTCCTCATCACCACGATCCTCACTTTCTTCACCGCCACTACTCTCCCCATCATCCACCCCACCTTACCTGGGGATTTTGTGGCGGCAAACCGGTCTTCATTAATCAGCTTTTCCTGGAAAAGACCGCTTCCCTCCAGGATCTCGTCTCTCCTCTCCTCCAGCTTCACAATCTCGCTTTTCAGCGCTGTGATCCTCTTTCTTAGCTCTGGCCTGTTCTTTTTGGACCCCGTGCTCACCAGATTCTGAGCCACACGTAGATCCTCCCTGGCCATCCTCAGCTCCTTACCGCACTGGTCATATTCCGCAAAGTGTGCGGCCATGCGGGAGCAGTATGTATCGCTCGACTCCTTGGGCCCTCTCTCTGCCCACATTTCCACTCTTTTCCTCCTCGCCTTGCTTCCTCCAGATCTCTGGTTGGCACCCGTCGCCGTGGAAGCAGAGCCTGTATTGCTGCAGACTCTGCAAGATTTTCTTCCTCCGGCCGGAACAATGGCTGTTGCAGTTTTCTCTCCACCCCCCGCCAGCCTGGAAGAACGGGGAGTGGAGGCTCGAGATTTCCGGGGCTCCATGCAGGGGAGGCTCTCCCCAGGAGTCTGTCACCCTCCTGGGAAAAGCTGTTAGAACACCTGCCTCTGTAGTCTTCTTGGAAGTCCTGGAGAGCTATAACAGAGACACACCCGCACGCTTCTCACACTGAACAGCTGTGTTTCACAGGATGTGCTCTCTGCTGACACCTCTGTCCATGTCAGGATCTGTCCGGAGTAGGAGAAGTTTACTATGGAGATTTGCTCCTTATCACAGAGAGCACTGTAGTCAGACCGAAAAGAACTACACAACTTCCTCTGTAGCATACGGCAGCTGATAAGTACTGTAAGGATTAAGATTTTTAAGAAGTAATTTACAAATCTGTTTAACTTTCTGGCACCAGTTGATATAAAAAAATAAATAAATAAATGTTTTCTCCCGGAGTACCCCTTTTACGTAACACCTGTGAATTCTGCACTACGAATATCACCAGCCACTGAAGAGAGAGGTCATCCAACAACTGAAGTCCCAAAAAATCTGCCACTAAATCCCTCAAGCAACCATTCAGCCCCAGTCCAGAACCATCTGACCCGACCACAGGGACCAGTATGGAGGAGAACAGGGTCCAGGCTGTAAAATAGAAGAACACCGGAGCAGCCAGATACACTGACTCTAAGGCTGAGCCTCATACTTCTACAGAAGCTACAGAGTTATAGGGAACAGTAAAAATGAAAGTATTACAACCCCCACTGTGATCCGTCTGTGCCCCCCTAAGGCTCAGGGTTGGAGGAGGCACAGGTTGAACAGGCACACTACAATTGGAGTTGTAGTACTGTAGTTGTTAAAGAAAAATAAGATGTTTTCATCAGGTTGCCCATAGCAACCAATCAGATCGCTTCTTTCATTCTTGAGAAGACCTCTGAAAAATAAAAGAAGTGATCTGATTGGTTGCTATGGGCAACTGGACAACATTTCCTCTCCAACATTTCCTTTCCATTTCCCCGATTGTCTTCATATTTAGGATGAGAATCTACTGACAAAGTGAGTAGCCAACCATTTCTGGGCATAAAACTCTGTAAGAGACAGCAGACTGGGGGCGTCTGTGGTGGACATGAAGGGGGAGGGGGGATCCAGGGAAATTTAGATTTGACGTCTGCAACGCGCGCTTCTCACTGAGCGACAAGTCTCATCCCAGGTATTGCAGGGGGACCCCCCCACGATCAGCTACTTATCCCATAACCCATGGATAGGGGATATGTAAATTTTTGCCATAGTTCTCCTTTAATCGGCCAGAACACACCCAAAATCGGTCCCAGCCACACATAGCTTTGTATCCTGCCATTTCTCCCAGCTGTTCTTTTTCTACCTGCTTGTAAGGCATGCCTACACTCTATAATTCCTTAAAGTGGTACTCCGCCCTTAGATATCTTATCCCCTACCTTAACGATAGGACTTAAGATGACTGATCACTGGGACCCCCACAATCTTCATGCAGCACCCGGCGTTCTGAATAATATATTTAGAACTCTGGGTTCTTGTGGTTCGGGTCGTGACGTCACGCCACGCCCCTTACATTTATGTCTATGGAAGGTGGTGTGATGTCACAAGAAGGTGTGGCATGATGTCACAAATCCCACCACAGGAACCAGTGATCTAAACATACTATTTAGAATTTTGGTTGCTGCATGGAGATTGCTGGGGTCCCAGCAGCAGGATCCCCTTGATCAGACATCTTATCCCCTATCATTTAGATAGGGGAAAAGATATCTAGAGGCGGAGTACCCCTTTAAGGGACAGTTCATGTACCCAAAAGTTGATCCTTTGCAACCGTATGACCCCTAGCAAGTTCCCTGCATGAGTCCCATTCATCAGAAAAAGGCTTGTGCATGGAACTTGCTGGGTGTTCTACGCTTGCCTCATAAACTGCACCACCCAGCACCAGTTACCTCTCTGCACCGCATTATGCAGATCGTGCAGGAGAGCAGCTTTGGTCATCCATGTTTTGCTAACTCTATTTTCACACACAGAAATAAATAAATGAGTCAAACAAGTCAAAGAACAGTTTAAAAAAAGGGGAACTTTATTTATAATTTATGAAAATGTTTGTGTAGGGGATTTTTTGTAACCTCCCATCACTCACAAAGAGCGTACAGTAACTAATACTCAGGACAGGAAAAACCTCCAGAGGGGAGGAAACCTGTAGGGAATCCATGGCTACTGTATTGCCCTTCCTCTGGGCATACTAAAGGAGGTTACCTCTATAATTTGGGCAAATGTGTCTGTGTATGTGTGTGATTCCTAGGGCTGTGCCTTCATCCAACGTCTTGCTGTAGGTCCGGAAATGCTACTCCATGTCCTGGAGATAGTGCATCTAAGATAGGGGAAAAAAAAGATAGATTATTTACATGTTTATCATAGAAATGCACATGGAACTGCACTAAAGACCTTTTGGACACAACAATGTAACACTTACCAGTCACAGTCATGTGCATGACTTTGCATTCCCGCGTCCCTACACAGTGTCCAGCACCGGCCCCTCACTGATGAAGAATGAACAGGACCAGTGTTATTTCTGGGGCTGTGCCTTCATCCAATGTCTTGCTGTAGGTCCGGAAATGCTACTCCATGTCCTGGAGATAGTGCATCTAAGATAAGAAAACAAAAGATAAATTATTTACATGTTTATCATAGAAATGCACATGGAACTACACTAAAGACCTTTTGGACAAAACAATGTAACACTTACCAGTCACAGTCATGTGTATGACTTTGCATTCCCGCGTCTTTGCAGTGTCCAGCACCGGCCCCTCACTGATGAAGAATGAACAGGAGCAGTGTTATTTCTGCTCAGTGCTGCTCTCTGGTGGACAATGGTTATGACATCACATGTGTGACACGCTGTTACCTCCTGGGAGTTCTATTTCACTAGTGCTGCTCTCTGATTGACTGAAAATCAAAAATGCTTTCTAATATATTCTGTATGACTGTTATCTAAGGTTTTTGACAATTTTTATTAAAATGGCGCTACTCCCTGTGGGTGCGTTATATTTGTTTCTCCTAACCAGACATTCTGTATATGTAATACCATTTGGTGGCCCCAACAGCCTGGGCCCATAGGTTTCTTACATAGATCAGTGCTGCTCCGGCAGGCTCAATGAGCAGCGCTGGCCGCCGGGACGTCTGACGAGTGATGTCTCTGACGTTGCGGTCTGGAGCGAAAGATTTCACTAGTCAGACGTCCCGGCAGCCATTGATTTAAAGTGGTGGTGGCTCAGGCTGCCAGTTCAAGATCAGACACCATGGCCCTAGATTGACATACTGCAACACCGATCCCTTGTGGCTGCCCACCTGTTGCAAAACTACAACTCTCAGCCTTCGGCTGTCAGGGCATGCTGGGAGTTGTAGCTTTGCAATAGCTGGACAGACGTCTGTCGAAAGGGGGGAAAAAACACTTTGAAAAACGCCATTTATATGTTGTTTTTAATCACAGCCTAAGCCTAGGAAAAGACAATTCTTGTTTGATGTTTTTTTTTTTTTTGCCAAAAATCTTCCCCCTCATTTCTATTCTCAGCTATCTTTGTGATATTTTTGCTAAAAACACTGGGGTGAGGGGGGAGGGGGGGTGGTCTTAGAGATTTATTAAAACCTGGGAGGAGGAGAAGTGGACCAGTTCCCCATAGCAACCAATCAGGTAGTTTCTTTCATTTTTAAAAAGGCCTCTGAAAAGTGAAAGAAGCGATCTGATTGGTTGCTATGGGCAACTGGTCAACTTTACCTCTGCACAGGTTTTCATACATCTGTCCCAATGTGTATTATTATTATCATTATCATTATTATTATTATTATTATTATTATTTTTATTGGAAGTGTTTCTTTGGTGTTTTTTTTTTCCTCTCTGGCTTTTCTCATTACAAGTCATGTGAATCTTTCATCATGTGACTGAAGGATTTCTATAAAAAAAAATAGTGAGAAAACACCAAAAAAAAAAAAAAAAAAGAAAAACATGCTCTCGGCATCCCACAGATTTGATTGCCTAAAAACACCATAAAAGGATGAAGGAACCCCCATTAGTGTCTGGTGTTTCATATTACCCTATTGATTCCAACCTAACATGTGCCCGCAGCGAGCATGGTGTTTTTTATGACAAACACGCCAAGTGTAATCCCAGCCGAAATGAATGTTTTCACAATAGGTGTGAACAGGCTGCAGGCTGTGCTATATATATTTGCATAGTTGAGGCGTACAGCACGTGCAGCATTTATGTGGCGGCTTTCCGCTGGCATATATGGCTTTCTGTGCTGGTGAATGCAGCGGGCACTTACTGGGGGTGGTTTCCTAGCTGCACAGTTTTGCACCACAACCACTCCGGCTGGGACCAGGCTGACCGATCTAATGACCAAGATGACGCAGTGAACGGCTTTCTTTCTGTGACACCTGTCATGTCCCATTACAGGATGTGGCCCCGTACTGTCCTTCTGCCCTGTGAGTCCCTGCATGTCCCCGGGGCTCTCCTGCAGCAAACCCCATTGTATTATGTAGTTATGTGTTAAAAGTGTAATGTACCCTTAAGAGTTTTTATCACATGATTGTTACCCAGAGAACCCCTCCAGTAACCAGGTGACCCCCCCAAGTGACCTATGGGCTCCTTGAACAGCCCCTTATATAATAGGGGGAGGGGCTGCAATCTCTTATCTCCTGCTGAGGTCCAGTGCAGTCCAGTGCAGTCCAGTGTCTGTGTAAAGAGCATTGGAGGCCTCAAGCCTAAATTACTGCAGCCACCAGTCGGTCCTGAGTAAGTCATCTCAATTGTCTGTCACCATCTCAAGTCAAGTCATCTCAATTGTCTGCCACCATCTCAAATCAAGTCACCTATAGTAAACGTGGCCTCCATCATAGTCTGTCAAGTCACTGCAAGTCCCAGCAAGCCTGCGAGGTCCCCTGTGTCACTGGTCACCTCCCTGGGATATTGGCTGAACTGTATAGACTGTACCATCTGTCTTACCCCAGTAAAGCTACCGTTACCCTTAACCTGGCCTTGGACTCTTTCTTGCCTCTGCCTAACCTAGGATTAGCGGTACAACCTTCGGGTGTTTATAGTCTAAACCACGCCCTGGCGTCACAACAAGAAGGGGTTAATGCCATCTACCCCTTGGGCCATAACATCTGCCCCGCATCTACCTTACACTACACCCGTGGCACCACACACCCATCATGTCCATTGAAAGCAACAGACGGTCACTGACAGAATGCAATGGGATGTCTGCTAGGGTTGCCACCTTTCTTACAAAAAAAAAAAAAAAAAAACCCAGCCATGCTAATTTGCATTATTAATTATATATGCGTGACATCACAGGAAGTGATAAAAGAGATACAATTCATGTGCGGGGGATTGAAATGGCACAGGGACCCTACCGGTTCAGCAGCTCGGGCCGCGGCCACCAGGGCTGGTGCAAGGATTTTTGTCACATTGGGCAAAACCTAATTTTGCCCCGTCCTTTGGTCTCCCCACGTCTTTGCACCGCCCACCTTTTTAATAATTGTTAGGCTATGTTAACACGGCAGGATATCCGTGCAGAATTCCGCAGGAATAATCCGCAGCCGCAGAGGAAATGTCTGACACAGAAATTCAAATTCCGGCATCTACAGAAAGAATAGACATGTCTGTTCCTCCTGCGCATTCTTCTCAGAAATACATTGCTGTCTATGAGATGGCGAATTTCTGACCACTACCTGCAAATTCTCCACTACCTGCAGAATATCCGCACAAATATTTTCTGTGCGGACAATCGGCCATGTGAACATAGCCTTACAGTCAGCACTGAGTAGGTGCCCCCTACAGACAGGCTGACTCAGATTGTGGGAGACTTTGAGAGAGAGGGACTGTCTGCGACTTCCATTACCAGGCAAGCCTTTTAACCCCTTAAGGACAATGGATGCAAATGTACGTCCTGATGCCATTGAACTTAATGCACCAGGACGTATATTTACATGACTAGGGGATATCCTAATTGCTTGCCCTAAATAACCCAATCCCCCAACCTTACCAAGAACGACAGACACTTTGATTGGGTATAAGGGCCACAGCAGACCCACTTTGATTATACAAACTATTAACAACATTATTTACAAAATATTGACCCCCTCCCATATGAACATCATACAACCATCATAACATACCAACTTTAATTTACCTGCCCCCCAGGACAAGGACTTGAAGGCACCACTAATTTAAAGGGGGCCTCCTATTTACCCACAGCCGTGTATCACCAGGCCCAAGGGCACCAACTATCTGAGACCCCCAACCCTCCCTGGGGGCCCCCATGCCCACAGGTAATTTACCACCAGACTGGGTACCGTCCCCAGCCTTAACTGAAAACCGCCTTTCAGTTGCCATAATGTCCATACATGCCTCCAAGTCCCTATCCTCCTACCTCCACAACAGAGCAAGTGACCTCCTTAAGCGCCTCCTTTCTGCCACTCCCCCACAGCGCGCTCCACTGCCTCGCGGATGTCCAATGCCCACAGGTCCATCCCCATATCGTTGAGATGAACCCCATCCCCAAGCAAAAAATCACAATCTCCCTTCTCCAGCTCCCTGCGCCTGACCGCTGTGGTAGATTAACTCAGTGTTCTTGTAACTATCTCACTCTCGGCCAAATCCGTATACAGAATGTATGTACCGAAGCATAGAGAAATAAATCAGACAGAGCCATTGTGCTTAAGCGTTCCCTGTGTGCTGTCCACTGGCTTTATTTCAAATCGTTCAAGCTTATATCACCTTTGTCATTAACATAAGTTCCCACCCCCTGCTAGGGGATGTTCTAGCATTTAGGGAGTGTGCAAATATCATGAGGAATGTGCCTTGTCCTCATGGCACTCCACTTCCTGTAACTTTCCCGGGCTTTCTTTGTTCAAAGTCTTCACACGATGGGAGGGGTGATATGAGAGAGAGCAGATGGGGGAGAGCAGATAGGGGAGGAGTGGTCAAGTAACAGAAATGTGGAGTCTTCATCCTAAATGGGCATTTTACATATACAGTATATAAAATTTATGTATACACACATATTAATCTATCACAGTCCCCCCTAAAATGACCAATTTTCCCTTTCCCTAATTTCCATCATCCTAACTCATCTGCCCCAATGTGTTTTCTCGAACGTTTCACTGTACTTTAGACGACCCATGGCTTATCCATGGACCCGCTTAGCCTCAGACTTTACACATATGGAGTCAGCTGCTGTCCCTATGGGTCACTGGTGTTATAGATGGCATTGAAGCTCTGTAATATCAAAGTCCACATTTGTCATCACTGGCGTGGCATTCTTGTTGGTCGTCTCACACTTCTTCATTAGGCAAGGCAAAACACAACACAGCAAGATTATTAGAATTATGAGTATGGTTATTTTACCGGTTCTATATTGGCTGAGATATATGCGCAACAAGTCTCCCAAACATCTTGTATACCCCCCTTTTTCCTTTTACACCATACATCATATCTAATGCCGTACCATTTTGGAATATTATAGCGGATGTGACTCTTAGTTTTTCGGTCTAACCTTGAAGAGAATTTACAAAGAAATGTATTAATCTTAGTTGGTTATAATAGATATAATCAATTTTACTCATGGAAATCTGGGATATTATTGACTCAACTCCATCTTTTTATTTGACCTCTAGCTGTAAAACTCATCTGGGGCCCCCCTTGGGACTCCTTTAACATCAATATACACAAAGGGATCAAAACTCCCATCAGGGGCTGTACGTTTTCCTCTAAAGTGTGGTTTGGATTCTTTTGCTGGTTCAGTAATGGAAGTGTGTATGGGCAGACATGTCTTGACTAATGTGTATTCCCCAGTTTAATTCCTTTCTAATTTAACTCTAAACTTCATATCCCCAAGTATCCCATACTTTACGATAGTTACCATTTACTCATCCCGCTAGCTAGGTCTATCCTTTCTATAATCTTACACCAAGTATTCCTATCCTTTATAACATTATTACTCACTGAAATACTTGTTGCACCCCACTATTTATTTGTACATGTTCACCTACTGATTCTCCTCATACAACGTCACATCCTAACAATCCGTTGTGATTATCTTTCCCTTTGGAACAACCATGGTCATGCACAGACATAGATTTAACAGTTATCAGAGATACATCTATACAGGATCATTATATGCAATCATCTCTTTCCTCACTTATTTCCTGCATAGGTTTTGAAGAAATGGGTGACAATTACAGAATCTGAGCTAGGTACAGTTTTACAAAAGGTTCTTAATTGTATACTTTACTGTATCTATGGTTAGGGATCAGTACAATTAGACAAGGAGATACTGATATTGACCTACCCCAGGCAGTTAGATGAAGTTACTCATATTCTCTGAAACAGGTAAGATGTTTATGGAGCGTGTTGGTTAGGTACCTTTATTGTTTTTACCTAGGTCATATGTGAGATGTAAATGATGACGTCTGTACAAACCTTCTTTCTGCATTGTTGAATCCTGAGGCGACCCAATGTACTGACATTACTATGCACATAGCTCCCCTCTGCTTAGTGTATGGGGTCATATATGATACCATGGGGTACAAGACTGCTGGCACATACATTTTCTTACCAACTCTTTCCGGATGCCGTCTTTGCCCTGTACCACCTCTTTCTTCTTCCGTTGGTCTCTCTCAGCATGCATAGCTGGTTCCTGCAAGAGACCTAACCAGAAAATTCCACATTGCCCATCCACCTGTACACTTTGTACCATCATTGTGGGGGAACAGGAGCTCTGCAGCATCCTTCACCATTCAATCCCCTTGGCTTCTGGGGCTGTTTCCTTCATGTGTCTCTATTCTTTACGATGGCCACTTTCTCTGGCAGCTCTCGGACTTTGAATACTTGAATTACAAACTACAGATTGGTTTGCTCAGGGATTCAAGAACACTCTTACGTCAATAGGCCCATACTTGTGGGCGATAATTAAAGTGTACCCGTACTCATTGTGTCATACCTTTAGATATCTTACACATCTCAGTGAATACCTTCAACTCTACTTCTCTGAACTACCAGCTCAGATCGAGTGGTTTATTGCAGTAGAACTTCATTCTGCGTATGGTCACCATATATCCTGCCTTATGTATTACATCTTTACATTACTTAGAACAAACTTACATTTATGACTCAGCATTAACCATGGATTCTCCAATATCCTATCATGGCTCTTGAATTTTTTTATTTTTTTTTATCTTCTAAGTTCAAGACAATCAGCATCTTCATATTTCACTAAATATCATTATAAAGTTATCCACTTAAAATTGATGTTATTCAAATAAATATAATGTAGAATGTCTAGGTATATCACTTTGTGTATGCAGGTACTATAACACATTCAAGTTTAAACAGTAGATTTGTAGTTCCTTCAACTTAATGTGACTGTTTCATTAGACCAAGGCTGTTCTGTCAATCTTCCTATAAGCCCCGCCTTTCTCCTCCCACTCCTCTATGTCACTGGTCACGACCCCTTTAAAAAATGAAAATCTGTAAAAATGTAATAAAAACGGCCAAAAATGGCCAAAGAAAGCAAAACTAATCCTAAATATATTTTTTAGATATATAAATACAAAAAACCAAGGACAGAGCATTTAGGACCCCTTAATAATGATAATGGGGAGGTTGTCACGGGCGATCAAGAGAAGGCGGAGCTACTGAATCGGTTCTTTGGTTCTGTATATACTAGGGAAGAAGGAGCTGACATTGGACAGGTCAGTGCTGGTAACACATCATGTAATATACTGAACTGGCTTAATGTAGAAATGGTACAAGGTAAGTTAAGTAAAGTAAATGTAAGCAAATCTCCAGAACCGCATGGACTACACCCAAGAGTTCTTAGAGAGGTAAGTTTAGTAATATCTGTACGCTTGTTCATGATATTTAGAGAGTCTCTGGTGTCTGGTATTGTGCCAAGGGACTGGCGCAAGGCGATTGTGGTACCAATCTTCAAGAAGGACTCTAGGTCTTCGCCAGGCAATTATAGACTGGTAAGTTTAATGTGCATTGTGGGTAAATTGTTTGAAGGACTTATAAGGGATTACATACAGGAATACATAGGGGATAATAGTATTTTAAGTGATAACCAGCATGGGTTTACTAAGGACAGAAGTTGTCAAACCAATCAAATTTGCTTTTATGAAGATGTGACTAGAAGCTGTGGATATAGTGTTTCTGGATTTTGCTAAAGCATTTGATACTGTCCATCATAGACGTCCGACAGGTAAGTTAAAGTCTTTAGGCTTGGAAACTTTAGTTTGTAACTGGATTGAACACTGGCGTGGTGGTCAATAATTCGTACTCTGATTGGTCCCCGGTTATTAGTGGTGTACCCCAAGGTTCAGTACTGGGCCCGCTGCTGTTTAATTTATTTATCAATGATATAGAGGATGGTATTAACAGCTCTGTTTCTATCTTTGCAGATGACACTAAGCTTTGTAGCACAGTACAGTCTATAGAGGATGTGCATAAGTTACAAGATGACTTGGATAGACTAAGTGTCTGGGCATCCACTTGGCAAATGAGGTTTAATGTGGATAAATGTAAAGTTATGCATCTGGGTACAAATAACATGCATGTGTCATATGTCTTAGGGGTGATTAAACTGGTGGAGTCATTGGTAGAGAAGGACCTGGGTGTACTTGTGGATCACAGACTTCAGAATAGCATGCAATGTCAGGCTGCTGCTTCCAAAGCCAGCAGGATATTGTCATGCATCAAAAGAGGCATGGACTCCAGGGACAGGGACATAATACTCCCCCTTTATAAAGCATTGGTACGGCCTCACCTGGAATATGCTGTTCAGTTTTGGGCACCAGTCCATAAAAGGGACACTGCGGAGCTGGAAAGGGTGCAGAGACGTGCGACTAAACTAATATGGGACATGGAACATTTTAGCTACGAGGAACGATTAAAGGAGTTACAATAGTTTAGTCTTGAGAAGAGTCGTTCAAGGGGGGATATGATAAACGTATATAAGTATATAAATGGCCCATACAAAAAATGTGGAGAAAAGCTGTTCCAGGTTAAACCCCACCCCCCCCAAAAGGACGAGGGGGCACTCCCTCGGTCTGGAGAAGAAAAGGTTTAGTCTAAAGGGGCGACACACCTTCTTTACCACAAGAACTGTGAATTTATGGAACAGTCTACCTCAGGAACTAGTCACAGCAAGAGCAATTAATAGCTTTAAAACAGGGTTAGATACATTCCAGGAACAAAATAACATTAATGCTTATGCAGAATTATAAAACAACATCACTTCCCCTTATCCCCTTACACCCTTCCCTTCAATTCCCTGGTTGAACTTGATGGACATATGTCTTTTTTCAACCATACTAACTATGTAACTATGAGTCTGGCTTTTTGTCTTTCTTTCAGTTTGTTCATTCCTCAAAAATTCTTGAGCAATCAGTGCCTACATGGAGACATACCACACACATGGTAAAACATTAGAAATATTTTTCATTTACCATAAGGAGTGCAATAGCAAAAATTAGTTTTAATGAGAGTGACCCTTTAAAGTAATATTCATTAATTAAACAGTGATCACTTTTTCATTTATTTAACGTTTTATTTTATAATTAATTATTAAATATTAATTAAATATTAATGGGAAAAGGGGGGGGGGGTGATTCAAACTTTTATTAGGGCAGGGGTTAAATGATCTTTATTCACTTTTTTTTTTTTGCAGTGTTATAGCTCCCATAGGGACCTATAACACTGCGCACACTGATCTTTATCATTGATCACTGGTTTCTCATAGGAAACCAGTGATCGATGATTCTGCCGCTTGACTGCTCATGCCTTGATCTCAGGCACTGAGCAGTCATTCGGCGATCGGACAGCGAGGAGGCAGGTAGGGACCCATAAGAAACCGGCGATTGATGATTCTGCCGCTTGACTGCTCATGCCTTGATCTCAGGCACTGAGCAGTCATTCGGCGATCGGACAGCAAGGAGGCAGGTAGGGACCCTCCGGCTGTCCTGTAAGCTGTCTAGGATGCCGCGATTTCGCCGCGGCTATCCCGAACAGCTCCCTGAGCTAACCGGCATGGTTTCACTTTGATTTTAGATTCGGCGTTCAACTTTGAATGCCGCGTCTAAAGGTTTAATAGCGTGCGGCACCGCGATCAAGATTGGGAGCGGACTCAGGGTGTACAGGTACGCCCTGGGTCCTTAACAGGATACAAATCCTAACCCTTCCAATACTTATCAGCTGCTGTATACTACACAGTTGAGTTGTTCTTTCCAGTCTGATCACCGTGCTCTCTGCTGACACTCTTTTTATTATAAAAATACAAAACATATCCAATACAAAAAAAAAAAAAGAAGCTTAACCAGCTATAATATAAATCAAAAACACAACCCTGCCTAACCGGCCAGCCCAGCTTTACAAAGCAAAAAGAAAACAAACAAAAACACACTGACACATACCAAAAATGAACATAAAAACAGCACAGCTTGGCTTAAACATTAACATACAATTAGCACTACCTGGCTGTAACTCAAACCATCCATACTTGGGGGGAAAAAAGAAAAATAAATAAATAAAAATAAACAGCACAACTTGGCTTATCAAAACATAAAATTAGCACTACCCGGCTGTGACTCAAAACCATCCATACTCGGGAAACAAAACAAAAGGGGAAAATAAATAAATAAATAAAAAAATTAAAATATAAATAAATAAACAAACACACATAACACAACTGGTCCGACTGCCATAACTATAATATGAGACAATATAAAACAATGTAGATACAAAACCAAATAGATACAAAATCACATTAATAGAAATAAATAAAATATAGTATATAAACATAAATATATGTACCCTATTTACAGAAACCTACAAAAAAAAAAAACTGGAAATCCCTACACTAGAACTGTGCCCTCACCCACACCACCCCTCCTGCACATGAGTCAGAGTCCATACCGTTCCTTTACAGTTTACAAAGTCCTGTCCTTAAAGGGGTACTCCGGTGAAAACCTTTTTTTCTTTTAAATCAACTGGTGGCAGAAAGTTAAACATATTTGTAAATTACTTCTATTACAAAATCTTAATCCTTCCTGTACTTATTAGCTGCTGAATACTACAGAGGAAATTCTTTTCTTTTTGGAATGCTCTCTCGTGGCATCACGAGCACAGTTCTCTCTGCTGACGTTATTATAATAATAATAATAACGCTTTATTTATTGTTGTCCTTAGTGGGATTTGAACCCAAGTCCCCAGCACTGCAAGGCAGCATTGCTAACCACTGAGCCACCATGCTGCCCTTAGCATACATCTGCTATGCACGGTTGCTAAAATGGACAGAGATGTCAGCAGAGAGCACTGTGTTCGTGATGTCATCAGTGTTCCAAAAATAAAGGAATTTCCTCTGTAGCATTCAGCAGCTAATAAGTACTGGAAGGATTAAGATTTTTTAATAGAAGTAATTTACAAATATGTTTTACTTTCTGCCACCAGTTGATTTAAAAGAAAAAAGGTTTTCACCAGAGTACCCCTTTAACTGACCCATTTCAGGTCCCCCAAAAACACGAAAACACACCACCACCCACAAATACACCCTCCCCACCTAACACTCCACCCAACCAACTTATACACAAACTTATACATACTAACTAACAAACACTGAACCACAACCCACTTTAGGCCCAAGTTTGGTTGCCTGTAAGCCCTTCATGCCATATCAGCTTAAAACAAAACAAAAAAGCTAGCGTGCACATGCATTAGCACACCACCAGGAAGAAGGATGGCAGACTTGATACATCAAAATAATTTTTAACTCTTTTCCTAACTCCCCCTACAATTCTCCCTAATTCTATCCCTCCATTAAAACTAACCCTACTCTCACCCTATCTCTATCCCTATAACACTTCCCCTATCCAAAATAAAGGTACTCTACCCAAAAGATCTAGTACCTAGGGCACATCAAAAGAAAACCCTCTCCACAGGAGAGAAGCCCTACTGGTACCAAGACTGCCATACTCCAAAGACCCGAACTTCCCGAGGTCACCGGTGATATTCCTACAGACCTCCACCTCGGAGAGGATTTTCTATTGGGTCGACACTAAACACCGTGCGTTCCACGTGTAGTACCTAACCACTAAACTAACTAAGAATAAAGTGCCCCGGTCTCGGCCACCCAAGTTTCTAAATGCCCCATAAGCCCACTCCAGATAGGTAAGGCCGGCAAGTTAACTCCAGCCGATGGAAGCACCCACCCGGTTGTAAACCCCTATATTAAAGGGACAATGAAGCAGGAAGTGGTCCATGCTTTCCAGCGTGTCCCCACACTCTTCTCGGGGACATCCCCGGTCATCAGAGTTCCTGCACTTCAGGTTGTCCCTTACATATAGCTTCCCCTGAAAGCAGCGCCAGGCCAAGTCCCAAAACTTCTGGGGGATCCTTTTCATGTTTAAAAGGTACAACCCCACCCTCAGATCCCGACCTGGGCAGTCCCTGAGCTCCAGAGGCTTCTGGAAGTGGGTCAACAGAACCCGTTTGTCAAGGAACTGCCTTGACTGTCTCCTGATCTCCCACACTCCCAGACCCCACCGACGTATCGCCTTCAGAGTCGGGGTAGCGTAAGCCGGAAGATATCCATGGGGCATACGGAGGTCCTTCACTCGCCCTCCTCTCTCCCATTCCTGGAAGAAAGGCAGAAACCATTCCCTGCAGGAGAGTACCCATGGAGGAGCCCTCTCTGACCAGAGGTTTGAGATGTTAGCTTTTAAAAAGGTGTTCGTTAAGAACACCACAGGGTTTACCATAGATAAACCCCCATGTCTCCTCGTGCGGTACGTAATCTCCCTCTTGACTAGGTTCATCCTGTTCCCCATTACAGTTGGAAAAACAGGCTGTAGATCCTAGTGTGGTAGGCCTCTGGAAAGATACATACACTGCCCAGATAGATAAACAAGGGGAGCAGGTACGATTTGATCAGGTGTACCCTTTCCCTGAGGGTCAAAGACCAACCCTTCCACTGGTCCACCTTCTGAGTGGCATCCTGGAGCTTACCATCCCAGTTTTTGGTGGGATAATCATCCTGGCCAAATGTGATGCCTAAGACTTTTGCTGATTCTTGGGGCCCTGGAAGGGTGTCCGGGAGATCAAACGTGGGATCCCCCCTCCCAGCCAGAGACTCTCACACTTATCCCGGTTGATCTTAGACCCGGATGCCAACGAATAGCGTTACACCACCGACATCACCACATCAACCTCCTCTCTCGGGGAGACAAAAATAGTGACATCGTCAGCGTACGCCACTACCCTCTGGATGGCCTCCGGCTCCGCCAGACTCATCCCGACTCCCGCCAATGGTCCGCGACTCACCCTCCTAAGGAAGGGATCGATCGCGAACACATAACAGCGGGCTCAAAGGACAACCCTGATGGACTCCGGACCCCACTCCAAAAGAGTGGCCAGACCACCCGTTCACCAGTGGGAAACTCTCTGCCCCTGCATACAAGATCTTAAGCCAATTAACAAAAGTACTCGGTTAGCCATATCTCAGGAGGACGGACCAGAGATACTCGTGGTTCACCCGATCAAATGCTTTGGCCTGATCCAAGGACAGCAAGTACCCCTTCCAGAAACCCGCACTACTGCGCTCCACTGCCTCCCTGACACTAAGGACAGCACTTAAGGTGCTTCGGCCTGGAACAGTGCAGTGCTGGGCCTATGAAAGGAGCCGGGGTGCAAACTTCACCAGCCGATTAAACAGTATCTTGGCCAGAAGCTTCCTGTCCGTATTGAGAAGAACTATGGGTCTCCAATTCTCAATACGGCTGGGATCTTTACCCTTTGAGAGAAGAATCAGGGCTGACCTCCTCATTGACTTCGGCAGAGTGTCCGAGGAGAGACACTCATTGAATACCTCAGTCAAGAGGGGAGCTAAAGACTCCTTAAAGGTCCTGTACCACTCAGATGTTAAGCCATCTGGACCTGGCGACTTCTCGATCGCCAGTCTCACTTTCTCTTCCCTGATCTCTTCTGCCAAAACGCCAAGAGAGAGGTCTACCCCTGGCTCAGGAATGGTTTCAGCCAGGAAACCCGACATCACATCCCAATCCAGACCCTTCCTTCCCAAGAGGTGAGAGTAGAAGGATCTGACGATCTCCAAGATCCCTGATCTGGACCCATTCAGAGATCCCGTACCATCAATCAGTCCTGAAATGACTTTACTACTCACTGACATCTTACAGTTTCTGTAATGGTCTGGCAAGCGGTACCTCCTGTAATCCCTCTCAAAAACCAAAGATGCGTGCCTATCGTACTGACACCTCATCAGCAAGGACTACACTCTGGGGATATCCTCTCGGCTACCTCCAGTCGAGACGAGAAGTTCGAGTTTCCTCCTCAGACCCTGATACAGGCGATACCTGTTCAGGGACCTGAGGCTCGAGAGCTGGCGGAAGAACCCCCCAACCCGCTTCTTGAATATCTCCCACCACTCTGACTTACTACTACATAGGTCCAGTAAAGGTACCTGACTCTGAAGAAAATCCTCAAAGGACTGTCTTATTAAAAAGGTGGGCGGCTCAAAGACGTGGGGAGACCAAAGGACGGGGCAAAATTAGGTTTTGCCTAGGGTGACAAAAATCCTTGCACCAGCCCTGGTGGCCGCGGCCGGAGCTGCTGAACCGGTAGGGTCCCTGTGCCATTTCAATCCCCCGCACATGAATTGTATCTCTTCTATCACTTCCTGTGATGTCACGCATATATAATTAATAATGCAAATTAGCATGGCTGGGTTTTTTTTTTTTTTTTGTAAGAAAGGTGGCAACCCTAGCAGACATCCCATAGCATTCTGTCAGTGACCGTCTGTTGCTTTCAATGGACATGATGGGTGTGTGGTGCCACGGGTGTAGTGTAAGGTAGATACGGGGCAGATGTTATGGCCCAAGGGGTAGATGGTATTAACCCCTTCTTGTTGTGACACCAGGGCGTGGTTTAGACTATAAACACCCAAAGGTTGTACCGCTTATCCTAGGTTAGGCAGAGGCAAGAAAGAGTCCAAGGCCAGGTTAAGGGTAACGGTAGCTTTACTGGGGTAAGACAGATGGTACAGTCTATACAGTTCAGCCAATATCCCAGAGAGGTGACCAGTGACACAGGAGACCTCGCAGGCTTGCTGGGACTTGCAGTGACTTGACAGACTATGATGGAGGCCACGTTTACTATAGGTGACTTGATTTGAGATGGTGGCAGACAATTGAGATGACTTGACTTGAGATGGTGACAGACAATTGAGATGACTTACTCAGGACCGACTGGTGGCTGCAGTAATTTAGGCTTGAGGCCTCCAATGCTCTTTACACAGACACTGGACTGCACTGGACTGCACTGGACCTCAGCAGGAGATAAGAGATTGCAGCCCCTCCCCCTATTATATAGGGGGCTGTTCAAGGAGCCCATAGGTCACTTGGGGGGGTCACCTGGTTACTGGAGGGGTTCTCTGGGTAACAATCATGTGATAAAAACTATTAAGGGTATATTACACTTTTAACACATAACTACATAATACAATGGGGTTTGCTGCAGGAGAGCCCCGGGGACATGCAGGGACTCACAGGGCAGAAGGACAGTACGAGGCCACATCCTGTACTGGGACATGACAGGTGTCACAGAAAGAAAGCCGTTCACTGCGTCATCTTGGTCATTAGATCGGTCAGCCTGGTCCCAGCCGGAGTGGTTGTGGTGCAAAACTGTGCAGCTAGGAAACCACCCCCAGTAAGTGCCCGCTGCATTCACCAGCACAGAAAGCCATATATGCCAGCGGAAAGCCGCCACATAAATGCTGAACGTGTTGTACGCCTCAACTATGCAAATATATATAGCACAGCCTGCAGCCTGTTCACACCCATTGTGAAAACATTCATTTCGGCTGGGATTACACTTGGCGTGTTTGTCATAAAAAACACCATGCTCGCTGCGGGCACATGTTAGGTTGGAATCAATAGGGTAATATGAAACACCAGACACTAATGGGGGTTTCTTCATCCTTTTATGGTGTTTTTAGGCAATCAAATCTGTGGCATGCCGAGAGCATGTTTTATTTTTTTTTTTTTTTGGTGTTTTCTCACTATTTTTTTTAATAGAAATCCTTCAGTCACATGATGAAAGAATCACATGACTTGTAATGAGAAAAGCCAGAAAAAAAACACCAAAGAAAAAACACTTCCTATAATAATAATAATAATAATAATGATGATGATGATGATGATGATGATGATAATAATAATAATACACATTGGGACAGATGTATGAAAACCTGTGCAGAGGTAAAGTTGACCAGTTGCCCATAGCAACCAATCAGATCGCTTCTTTCACTTTTCAGAGGCCTTTTTAAAAATGAAAGAAACTACCTGATTGGTTGCTATGGGCAACTGGTCCACTTCTCCTCTTCCCAGGTTTTGATAAATCTCTAAGACCCCCCCACCCCAGTGTTTTTAGCAAAAATATCACAAAGATAGCTGAGAATAGAAATGAGGGGGAAGATTTTTGGCAAAAAAAAACCCCCCATCAAACAAGAATTGTGTCTGTTCCTAGGCTTAGGCTGTGATTAAAAACAACATATAAATGGTGTTTTTCAAAGTGTTTTTTCCCCCCTTTCGACAGACGTCTGTCCAGCTATTGCAAAGCTACAACACCCAGCATGCCCTGACAGCCGAAGGCTGAGAGTTGTAGTTTTGCAACAGGTGGGCAGCCACAAGGGATCGGTGTTGCAGTATGTCAATCTAGGGCCATGGTGTCTGATCTTGAACTGGCAGCCTGAGCCACCACCACTTTAAATCAATGGCTGCCGGGACGTCTGACTAGTGAAATCCTTCGCTCCAGACCACAACGTCAGAGACGTCACCTATGGGCCCAGGCTGTTGGGGCCACCAGATGATATTACATATACAGAATGTCTGGTTAGGAGAAACAAATATAACGCACCCACAGAGAGTAGCGCCATTTTAATAAAAATTGGCAAAAACCTTAGATAACAGTCATACAGATTATATTAGAAAGCATTTTTGATTTTCAGCCAATCAGAGAGCAGCACTAGTGAAATAGAACTCCCAGGAGGTAACAGCGTGTCACACATGTGATGTCATAACCATTGTCCACCAGAGAGCAGCACTGAGCAGAAATAACACTGCTCCTGTTCATTCTTCATCAGTGAGGGGCCGGTGCTGGACACTGCAAAGACGCGGGAATGCAAAGTCATGCACATGACTGTGACTGGTAAGTGTTACATTGTTTTGTCCAAAAGGTCTTTAGTGCAGTTCCATGTGTATTTCTATGATAAACATGTAAATAATTTATCTTTTGTTTTCTTATCTTAGATGCACTATCTCCAGGACATGGAGTAGCATTTCCGGACCTACAGCAAGACGTTGGATGAAGGCACAGCCCCAGAAATAACACTGGTCCTGTTCATTCTTCATCAGTGAGGGGCCTGTGCTGGACACTGTAGGGACGCGGGAATGCAAAGTCATGCACATGACTGTGACTGGTAAGTGTTACATTGTTGTGTCCAAAAGGTCTTTAGTGCAGTTCCATGTGTATTTCTATGATAAACATGTAAATAATCTATCTATTTTTCCCCTATCTTAGATGCACTATCTCCAGGACATGGAGTAGCATTTCCGGACCTACAGCAAGACGTTGGATGAAGGCACAGCCCTAGGAATCACACACATACACAGACACATTTGCCCAAATTATAGAGGTAACCTCCTTTAGTATGCCCAGAGGAAGGGCAATACAGTAGCCATGGATTCCCTACAGGTTTCCTCCCCTCTGGAGGTTTTTCCTGTCCTGAGTATTAGTTACTGTACGCTCTTTGTGAGTGATGGGAGGTTACAAAAAATCCCCTACACAAACATTTTCATAAATTATAAATAAAGTTCCCCTTTTTTTTTAACTGTTCTTTGACTTTTTCGACTCATTTATTTATTTCTGTGTGTGAAAATAGAGTTAGCAAAACATGGATGACCAAAGCTGCTCTCCTGCACGATCTGCATAATGCGGTGCAGAGAGGTAACTGGTGCTGGGTGGTGCAGTTTATGAGGCAAACGTAGAACACCCAGCAAGTTCCATGCACAAGCCTTTTTCTGATGAATGGGACTCATGCAGGGAACTTGCTAGGGGTCATACGGTTGCAAAGGATCAACTTTTGGGTACATGACTGTCCCTTAAATGGGTAATCCGCCTCTAGATATCTTTTCCTCTATCTAAATGATAGGGGATAAGATGTCTGATCAAGGGGATCCTGCTGCTGGGACCCCAGCAATCTCCATGCAGCAACCAAAATTCTAAATAGTATGTTTAGATCACTGGTTCCTGTGGTGGGATTCATGACATCATGCCACACCTTCTTGTGACATCACACCACCTCCCATAGACATAAATGGAAGGGGCGTGGCGTGACGTCACGACCCGAACCACAAGAACCCAGAGTTCTAAATATATTATTCAGAACGCCGGGTGCTGCATGAAGATTGTGGGGGTCCCAGTGATCAGTCATCTTATGTCCTATCGTTAAGGTAGGGGATAAGATATCTAAGGGCGGAGTACCACTTTAAGGAATTATAGAGTGTAGGCATGCCTTACAAGCAGGTAGAAAAAGAACAGCTGGGAGAAATGGCAGGATACAAAGCAATGTGTGTCTGGGACCGATTTTGGGTGTGTTCTGGCCGATTAAAGGAGAACTATGGCAAAAAATTACATATCCCCTATCCATGGGTTATGGGATAAGTAGCTGATCGTGGGGGGGTCCCCCTGCAATACCTGGGATGAGACCTGTCGCTCAGTGAGAAGTGCGCGTTGCAGACATCAAATCTAAATTTCCCTGGATCCCCCCCCCCCCTCCCCCTTCATGTCCACCACAGACGCCCCCAGTCTGCTGTCTCTTACAGAGTTTTATGCCCAGAAATGGTTGGCTACTCACTTTGTCAGTAGATTCTCATCCTAAATATGAAGACAATCGGGGAAATGGAAAGGAAATGTTGGAGAGGAAATGTTGTCCAGTTGCCCATAGCAACCAATCAGATCACTTCTTTTATTTTTCAGAGGTCTTCTCAATAATGAAAGAAGCGATCTGATTGGTTGCTATTGGCAACCTGATGAAAACATCTTATTTTTCTTTAACAACTACAGTACTACAACTCCAATTGTAGTGTGCCTGTTCAACCTGTGCCTCCTCCAACCCTGAGCCTTAGGGGGGCACAGACGGATCACAGTGGGGGTTGTAATACTTTCATTTTTACTGTTCCCTATAACTCTGTAGCTTCTGTAGAAGTATGAGGCTCAGCCTTAGAGTCAGTGTATCTGGCTGCTCCGGTGTTCTTCTATTTTACAGCCTGGACCCTGTTCTCCTCCATACTGGTCCCTGTGGTCGGGTCAGATGGTTCTGGACTGGGGCTGAACGGTTGCTTGAGGGATTTAGTGGCAGATTTTTTGGGACTTCAGTTGTTGGATGACCTCTCTCTTCAGTGGCTGGTGATATTCGTAGTGCAGAATTCACAGGTGTTACGTAAAAAGGGTACTCCGGGAGAAAACATTTATTTTAATTTTTTTTTATATCAACTGGTGCCAGAAAGTTAAACAGATTTGTAAATTACTTCTTAAAAATCTTAATCCTTACAGTACTTATCAGCTATCGTATCCTACAGAGGAAGTTGTGTAGTTCTTTTCGGTCTGACTACAGTGCTCTCTGTGATGAGGAGCAAATCTCCATAGTAAACTTCTACTCCGGACAGTTCCTGACATGGACAGGAGGTGTCAGCAGAGAGCACTTCCTGTAGTCCAGAGAAGTTCAGTGTGTGCAGCTAGCGGGTGTGTCCCTTTCTGAGCTCCTCCAGACTTCCAGAGGCAAAGTAGCAGGTGTTACATCAGCCTTTCCCAGGAGCGTGGCAAGCTCCTCAGGAGAGCCTCCCTGCATGGAGTCTCGGGCCTCCACTCCTCGTTCTTCCAGGCTGGCGGGGAGTGGAGAGAAAACTGCAACAGCCAATGTTCCGGCCGGAGGAAGAAGATCTAGCAGAGTCTGCAGCAATGCAGGCTCTGCTCCTCAGGCAACGGGTGCCAGCCAGAGATCTGGTGGAAAGAAGGCGAGGAGGAAAAGTGTGGAGTTGTGGGCTGAGAGAGGGCCCAAAGAGTCCAGCGAGACCTACTGCTCTCGCATGGCCGCAAGGTTTGCGGAGTACGACCAGTGCGGCAAGGAGCTGAAGATGGCCAGAGAGGATCTACGGGTGTCTCAGAATCTGGCAAATACGGGGTCCAAAAAGAACCGTCCAGAATTAAAGAAAAGGATCTCAGCGCTGAAAAGCGAAATTGTGAAATTAGAGATGCGGAGGGCAGAGATCATTGAAGGGAGCAGCCTCTTCCGGGAGATGCTGATCAACGAGGATCGGTTAACCGCCACGAAATCCCCAGGTAAGGTGGAGGTGGATGATGGGGAGAGTAGTGGCGGTGAAGAAAGTGAGGATGGTGGTGAGGAAGAGGAGAAGGTGGTGGAAAGTGCAGTTGTGGAGAAAGATGCTGTGCCTGTAGCCCATACCACCCAGGACAGCTACATTGAGCCGGCACAGGTGGCACTTCCACTTACTGATAGCGATGAGGATGATGCGGAGAGTGAGGCTGGGGGATTGCTGAGGGCTATAGTGTTACAGGAGTCCCCAGCCCACCTCCAGAATTTCACTTTTGGAGAAGACCCATGTGAGGATGTGGCAGTTAAGCATAAAGCTAAGAAACATAAGATGCAGGAAACTGTGCAGTATGTCTTTGTTCCTTTCCAGCAGTCTGGGCCAGCTGCAAAGCTGGTTCAGGCTGCTGGGCCCCCCAGACTGCCAGACCCCGTTTCTGTGGTGGAACGGAGCCAGCATGGGGGGTACAGCATGGCGTCAGTAAAGGCTGTGGACGCAATAGAAGTGAAGCCCACCCATCCTGCCGGTAGGGAGGGGCAGGATGGGCTCATGGTGGGCAGCTCTGGCACTGCAGGACCGCCCCAGGGTGGCGGGGGGCATGTCCAAGTGCCAGAGGCGAGCTATGACGCCGTGTGCTCGGGGGGTGGTTCCCCGAGTGCTGTGGGCACTACCGGCACTGCAGGGCACTCCCCTGTGAGGGGGGGAGTGTCCGGGTGCTGGTGGCAGAGAGTGGTAGGTCCATGTGCTCAGGGGGCGGTCCTCCGAGTATAGTGTGTTCTGTGGGCACTGCGGGGCACTTCTCTGTGAGGGGAGGGGGGAGCGTCCGGATGCCGGAATCATCCGCAGAGCCCGTGCGGTCGGGCAAGGCAGGTGCTGGCATTGTGGGAGGAGCTGGGGTGCGCCCGGTGAGGCAGCCTCAGACTCTGATAATAACATCAGTCATGGAGGAGGAGCCATCGGTGTCGACCCCAGCAGCAGCAGCAGCAGCACCTAAGCCAGAGAAAAAGACCATTCTGAAGCCAGCAATACTACAACTCCCAGCCAGCCCAGAATCTATTAGTCAGGTCAAGAGTGCAGGGTGGGTGAATGCTGAGTGTAGTAGTGTTGTGGATGAGAGGAGTGTATGTGGGAGTGTCAGTGGAGTGAATGTTGGTGGGAGTGGTAGTGGTATAAATGGTAAGTCTGGTGTGGATGAGAGTGGTGGTGCGAATGGTGGTATTAGTAGTTCTGGGTCTGGGTCTGGTCTGGCTGCCCCCCCGGTAGTGACTGCTCCTAGGAGCTATGCCAATGTCACTGCCGGGGGTTCAGGGGGGTCCCTGTCTCCGGCCGGCCCTGGGGGCCATTTGCAACAGCGCCTCCTGGAGGCTTTACGCAGGGGTGACAGGTCGATCCAGGTAGAGGGAAGGGGTGAGGTCGATCTGTCTTTCTGGATAGAGAGACACGGTTTGGGGGCTTTCCGAGAGCGGAATGGGGAGGTGGTCTGGTCCCTCCCGACACCTGGGCAGGACAATAACCGTAGGAATGTGGTCCGTCTGATTTGGATGGGTGAGGATGCGTGTCCACCTCGCGCTAAAGTGGTTGAGCTCCTCCTTCAGATGGAATTCAGGGCGAGTGACATCTTTGCCCTGATCCACCCCTACGGTTCGTCTGAGTTTGACGTCAGTTTCGTTCGGCCAGAGGGTCTTGAACTCTTCTGGTCAAACTATGAAGTGGCGAAGAACGAGCCCAGCTGGCGGGATTTCGCCGTAAAGGCGATTTCCCGTCAGAACTCTGTCAAGAAAGTGACCGTTTTGACCCGTAACGAGTCGCTTTCTTGTTATGACATCATGACCTGGCTCGGTCGGTATGGGGATGTGACGGACATGCCCAAGAAAAACTTTGATGAGCACGGGATCTGGTCCGGGGCCTGGACGTTTTCCGTCAAACTCAGGCGTTCAGGCAGTACGGTTGCCCACATTCCGTCAGCCGCCTTCCTTGGACGTGATAGGATTCAGGTCTTCTACCAGGGGCAGCCTAAGGTCTGTCACAGGTGTGGCAGCCCCACCCACTTTAGCGCAGCCTGTACTGTGAAGGTCTGCGCTTTGTGTGGTGGGGTGGGTCATCTGGCCGCATCCTGTCGGCAGATCCGGTGCCACCTGTGTGGTGTCCTCGGACACCCTTTTAGCCTTTGTCCTAGCGCCTTCACCCGTGCGGCGGCTGCTCCGGCTGAGGAGAGCTGTGAAGTTGCCTCGGCTGGGGAGGGTACGAGCAGGGATGGGGGCGCAACAGGGCTAGTGAGGAGGAAAAAGGGCCCTGCCAAACTAAGGCGGGAGGAAAATCGTAGAAGGAGTAGGGAGCTGGAGAGTGCCCAGGTGGCGGGGGTAGCTTCAGCCCCTGCTCCTGAAGCTGGCCCTGTAACTGCTGAAGCCCTGGAGGAGAACGTGCTAGATGAGGAGATCAGGAGACTGCGCAAAGAGGATGGCAATATGGCCGACCCTTCTGATTCCTCCCACTATGAAAGTGTGGATGAGGATAGTCGGGAGAGGCCTAAAAAGAAAGATAAGGGCAAAAGGAAAGGGAGAAAGAAGAGGTCAGAGTCATCTGTTCCTTGTACTACGGGCCAGGTCCAAAACGGAAGCCTGACTGCCCCCCCTCTGATTGACCTGTCAAACCGGTACCTCGTCCTCGATACCATCTCCTCCCCCTCCTTGGAGGGGGAAGGTGAGGGCGGGGTGCCTAGAAAGAAAGAGCCTCTGGGGGGAACTGGGCCCTGTCCTGTCGGGACACCTTCCTCGGAGGGCAGGGCTAGACCGGGGCCGGATGGAGACGGGGATCGAATGGATCAATCTGAATCCAAAAAAAGGTCTAAGTGTGGTCCTGCCCTCTCGTCTTCTTCAGGGGATGAGGGGGCGAAAAAGAAAGGGAAGCAAAAGTAAAGGGTGTGGCCGTCTAATTTAATCACCCTGTATGGCGGTACTCACCCCATTGACGCTGGCATCTATTAATTGTGCCAGCATAAAGTCGGATACGGCTAGATTTGCAGCCTTTGATTTTCTCGGCCGCGTTGAAGCCGATATTTTCTTTTTACAAGAGACCAGGTTGTCAGATCTTGCCTCTCTGGTAAAATCCAGAAGAGAGTGGAGGCGCAGCCCCTCCCACTGGTCTCTTGCGGCTGAGCCGTATAGTGGGGTGGCGGTCCTTTTTACCGCTCCTGTTGAATGCCGACGGGTTATTGAATTAGAAATGGGGAGGTGCCTGATCTTAGATGTCTTCATGAAGGGACAAGAGCTCTGGCTCATAAAGATCTCTTTATGAGGATTAAGCCCTTTCTTTTTACGAGTCGGCAAGTGATCTTTGGAGGGGACTTCAATAATGTCACAAGGTCCCAAGATAGGAGAGGCTCCAATGGTCCGCTGACTTGCGATAGTACTACAAGAGGGCACATGCATTTCCCAGGAGGGTGGCAGACTCCTGGGGAGAGCCTCCCCTGCATGGAGCCCCGGAAATCTCGAGCCTTCACTCCCCGTTCTTCCAGGCTGGCGGGGGGTGGAGAGAAAACTGCAACAGCCATTGTTCCGGCCGGATGAAGAAAATGGTGTCCGTAAAAACTCATTTGGTGAAGGAAAAGATCTAAGTTGGCTTGAAACTTGACCTCATGCTACTTTATTTATTGTATGTTTGAATTTATTGTTATAATAAATAATGCTATGATTTGTCAAAGTGTAATATAAAGATAATTGGGGAGATTTACCAATCAGCCTTAAACCCTACATGTCCTTTTTCTCACAGAAAACAATCACAGCTCAACTTCTATATTTTAACAAAGCTCTGGTAATGTGAAAGTTGAGCTGTGATTGGTTGCTGTGAGAAAAAACAGACAAGAAGGGTTTCAGGCTGATTGATAAATCAGTATATTCTTGTTAAAATGTTTTTTCACCATTCTGTTAATTATTCTTAAATTATTGAACTGTTGTTAGATTCGATTCACTCATCTTTAATTATGATGTTTTTTTTTTTTACCTTTGCATTATTAATAAAGTTATTTTACTTATTCCAAAATATAAAGACTCTATGTGAATTGATTAAAGTGCATTTATTAAACAAAAAAAACCATTATCACAGTCACTCGGTATAAAAAAAAAGTCTGTCTGTGAGCAGTGCAATTCAGGGCATTATACATGAGAGAGAATGGTGCTATGAATCAATAAGGCTTCCAAAGATCTTTATTTTACAGGTAACCGAGAACTGGGTAATGGGGACCACTGATAGTCACCACTCCCCAATTCTCGGTTTAAAAAAAGTTCACCTGTGATAGCAGCAGTGCCATTCAGGGGATTGTACATGAGAGTGAATGTGAAAATCAATAAGGCTTTCAAAGACCTAAGTTATTTTACAGGTAACCGAGAATTGGGTAATGGGGACCCAATTGACCCAGGGCTTTAAGACTGGCCGACCATAGCTGAACACAAAGTAAAGTCCTAGAGTCAAGCTTTTGCCATCCCAGGGCTTTAAGATTGGCTGACCATAGCTGAACACAGAGTAAAGTCATAGAGTCAAGCTTTTGCCATCCCAGGGCTTTAAGACTGGCCGACCATAGCTGAACACAAAGTAAAGTCATAGAGTCAAGCTTTTGCCACTCCAGGGCTTCCAGACTGGCTGACCATAGCTGAACACAAAGTAAAGTCATAGAGTCAAGCTTTTGCCACTCCAGGGCTTCCAGACTGGCTGACCATAGCTGAACACACAGAGTCAAGTTAGCAAAGTAAAGTCATAGAGTCAAGCTTTTGCCACCCCAGGGCTTTAAGACTGGCAGACCATAGCTGAACACAGAGTAAAGTCATAGAGTCAAGCTTTTGCCACTCCAGGGCTTCAAGACTGGCTGACCATAGCTGAACACACGAAGCCCTTGAGTGGCAAAAGCTTGACTCTATGACTTTACTTTGCTAACTTGAATCTGTGTGTTAAGCTATGGTCAGCCAGTCTTGAAGCCCTGGAGTGGCAAAAGCGTGACTCTATGACTTTACTCTGTGTTCAGCTATGGTCTGCCAGTCTTAAAGCCCTGGGGTGGCAAAAGCTTGACTCTAGGACTTTACTTTGCTAACTTGACTCTGTGTGTTCAGCTATGGTCAGCCTGTCTTGAAGCCCTGGAGTGGCAAAAGCTTGACTCTAGGACTTTACTTTGCTAACCATAGCTGAACACACAGAGTCAAGTTAGCAAAGTAAAGTCCTAGAGTCAAGCTTTTGCCACCCCAGGGCTTTAAGACTGGCAGACCATAGCTGAACACACAGAGTCAAGAGCCCAGTCTCAAGAACCATGACATAGAACCCCGCAGTATTAAAAATTGTGAGGATTTAGCACTAGTGAACACGGACAATTATTAAAATCAAGATTTGAACCCCAACAATGACAATTTATTGAATTATTAGGTCTCAACCATAGGAATCAATGTACCTGCACAAGACATGTTACCCAGAAGCCCTAAGGAGCACTGATAATGACAAAATAATGAATTGTTAGGTCTGCATGGAGCCCCGGAAATCTCGAGCCTCCACTCCCCGTTCTTCCAGGCTGGCGGGGGGTGGAGAGAAAACTGCAACAGTCTGCAGCAATACAGGCTCTGCTTCCACGGCGACGGGTGCCAACCAAAGATCTGGAGGAAACAAGGTGAGGAGGAAAAGAGTGGAGATGTGGGCAGAGAGAGGGCCCAAGGAGTCGAGCGATACATACTGCTCCCGCATGGCCGCACACTTTGCGGAATATGACCAGTGCGGTAAGGAGCTGAGGATGGCCAGGGAGGATCTACGTGTGGCTCAGAATCTGGTGAGAACGGGGTCCAAAAAGAACAGGCCAGAGCTAAGAAAGAGGATCACAGCGCTGAAAAGCGAGATTGTGAAGCTGGAGGAGAGGAGAGACGAGATCCTGGAGGGAAGCGGTCTTTTCCAGGAAAAGCTGATTAATGAAGACCGGTTTGCCGCCACAAAATCCCCAGGTAAGGTGGGGTGGATGATGGTGAGAGTAATGGTGGTGAAGAAAGTGAGGATGGTGGTGATGAGGAAAAGGATGAGAAGGTGGAGGAAGACGCTTTGCCTGTGGCTGCTCCCTGTGACACCCAGGCCACCCAGGACAGCTATATTGAACCGGCCCAGGTGGCTCTTCCTTCAAGTGAGAGCGAGGAGGATAATGTGGAGAGTGAGGCTGGGGGATTAGTCATGCAGGAGTCCCAAACCCACCTCCAGCATTTCACCTTTGGTGATGATCTCTGTGATGATGTGGCAGTTAAGAGGAAAAAGCAAAAGACACAAGAATCTGTGCAGTATGTGTTTGTTCCTTTCCAGCAGTCTGGGCCAGCTGCAAAGTTTCTGTGGTGGAACGGAGCCAGCATGGGGGATACAGCATGGCGTCAGGAAAGGCTGTGGACGCAATAGATGTGAAGCCCACCCTTCCTGCCGGTAGGGAGGGGCAGGATGGGCTCATGGTGGGCAGTGGTGAGGCAAGCTATGCTGCCATGTGCTCGGGGGCGGTTTCCCGAGTGCCATGGGCATTGCCGACACTGCAGGGCATTCCCCTGTGAGAGGGTAGGAGTGTCCAGGCGCCGGTGGCAGAGAGCGGTGGGTCCCCCGAGTACTGTGTGTTCTGCGGGCGCTGCGGGGCACTCCTCTGTGAGGGGGGGGGGAGTGTCCGGGCGCCAGGATCAGCGGCAGAGCCAATGCAGCCGGCCAAACTAAGTCCAGGCACTGTGGGAGGAGCTGGGGTGCGCTCGGAGGGGCAGCTCCAGACTTTGGAAGTCACATCACCCATGGAGAAGGAGCCATTATCGTCGACCCCAGCAGCTAAGCCAGAACAGAAAATCTATTTAAAGCCAGCAACACTACAAGTCCCAGCAAGCCCAGAATTTGTTAGGCAGGATGCTATGAGTGCAAGATGTGAGAATGATGGGTGTAGTAGTGTTGTGGATGAGAGGAGTATATGTGGGAGTGTCAGTGGAATGAATGTTGGTGGTAGTAGTAGAGGTATGAATGGGAAGTCTAGCATGAAAGGAAATAAAGATGATGAGAGTAGTGGTGTGAATGGTGGTATCAATGGTTCTGGGTCTGGTTCTGGGTCTAGGTGTGTGTCTGGTCCAGCTGGTTCAGGGGGGTCCCCGTCTCCATCCGGCTCTGGAGGCCACTTGCAACAGCGCCTCCTGGAGGTTCTACGCAGGGGCGACAGGTCGATCCAGGTAGAGGGAAGGGGTGAGGTCGATCTGTCTTTCTGGATAGAGAGGCACGGTTTGGGGGCTTTCCGAGAGCAGAATGGGGAGGTGGTCTGGTCCCTCCCGACACCCGGGCAGGACAATAACCGTAGGAATGTGGTCCGTCTGATTTGGAGGGGCGAGGATGGTTGTCCACCTCGCGCTAAAGTGGTTGAACTCCTCCTGCAGATGGAATTCAGGGTGAGTGACATCTTTGCCCTGATCCACCCCTACGGTTCGTCTGAGTTTGACGTCAGTTTCGTTCGGCCAGAGGGTCTTGAACTCTTCTGGTCAAACTACGAAGTGGCGAAGAACGAGCCTGGCTGGCGGGATTTCTCCGTTAAGGCGATTTCCCGTCAGAACTCTGTCAAGAAAGTGACCGTTTTGACCCGTAACGAGTCGTTTTCTTGTTATGACATCATGACCTGGCTCGGACGGTATGGGGATGTGACGGACATGCCCAAGAAAAACTTTGATGAGCACGGAATCTGGTCCGGGGCCTGGACGTTTTCCATCAAACTCAAACGTTCAGGGAGTACGGTTGCCCACATTCCGTCAGCCGCCTTCCTTGGACGTGATAGGATTCAGGTCTTCTATCAGGGGAAACCTAAGGTCTGTCACAGGTGTGGCAGCCCCACCCACTTTAGCGCAGCCTGTACTGTGCAGGTCTGCGCTTTGTGCGGTGGGGTGGGTCATCTGGCCGCATCCTGTCAGCAGATCCGGTTCCACCTGTGTGGTGTCCTCGGGCACCCTTTTAGCCATTGTCCTAGCGCCTTCGCCCGTGCAGCGGCCGCTCCGGCTGAGGAGAGCTGTGAAGTTGCCTCGGCTGGGGAGGGTACGGGCAGGGATGGGGGTGCAACAGGGCTAGTGAGGAGGAAAAAGGGCCCTGCCAAACAAAGGCGGGAGGAAAATCGTAGAAGGAGTAGGGAGCTGGAGAGTGCCCAGGTGGCAGGGGTAGCTTCAGTCCCTGCTCCTGAAGCTGGCCCTGTAACTGCTGAAGCCCTGGAGGAGAACGTGCTAGATGAGGAGATCGGGAGACTTCACAGAGAGGAAGGCAATATGGCCGACCCTTCCGATTCCTCCCACTATGAAAGTGTGGATGAGGATAGTGGGGAGAGGCCCAAAAAGAAAGACAAGGGCAAAAGGAAAGGGAGAAAGAATGGTCAGAGCCCTCTGTTCCTTGTACTGTGGGCCAGATCCAAAACAGAAGCCTGACTGCCCCCCCTCTGATTGACCTGTCAAACTGGTACCTCGTCCTCGATACCATCTCCTCCCCTTCCTTGGAGGGGGAAGGTGAGGGCGGGGTGCCTCGGGAGAAAGAGCCTCTGGGGGGAACTGGGCCCTGTCCTGTCGAGGCACCTTCCTCGGAGGGCAGGGCTAGACCGGGGCCGGACGGAAATGGGGACCTTATGGACCAATAAGAGTCGAAAAAAAGATGTAAGAGTGGTCCTGCCCTCTCGTCGTCTTCAGGGGATGAGAGGGCTAAAAAGAAGGGGGAAAAGAAATAAAGGGTGAGGCCATCTAATTCAATCACCCTGTATGGCGCCACTCACCCCATTGAAGCTGGCATCTATTAACTGTGCCAGCATTAAGTCAGATACTGCTAGATTTGCAGCCTTTGATTTTCTCGGCCGCGTTGAAGCCGATATTTTCTTTTTACAGGAGACCAGGTTGTCAGATCTAGCCTCTCTGGTAAAAGCCAGAAGAGAGTGGAGGCGTGGGCCCTCCCACTGGTCTCTTGTGGCTGAGCCGTATAGTAGGGTGGCGGTCCTTTTTACCGCTCCTGTTGAATGTCAACGGGTTATTGAATTAGAAATGGGGAGGTGCCTGATCTTAGATGTCTTCATGAAGGGACAAGAGCTCCGGCTACATCTATGCCCCGCAAACTAAGCGGGCCGTAAAGATCTCTTTATGAGGATTAAGCCCTTTCTTTTTACGAGTCGGCAAGTGATCTTTGGAGGGGACTTCAATAATGTCACAAGGTCCCAAGATAGGAGAGGCTCCAATGGTCCGCTGACTTGCGATAGTGTGGCACTGATTAGCATAACTAGAGAAGCTTGCCTAGAGGACGCCCACATCCGGAGCCCCTCGGGCCATGCGGGTTTCACCTATCATCAAGGTAGTCGCAGGTCTGGGATAGATAGGTTTTATTTAAAGGAGGAATCCGTCTTTTCCGCAGTGTCCATGGTTAAGATGGAGTTCTCCGATCACTGTATGATTTCGTTTTCCCTGAATGTTTCAGAGACCCCCCGGATGGGAAAAGGTTATTGGAAGCTGAATTCGTCCCTCCTGGAGGAAACGGAGATAAGACAGTCCTTTGAGGCTCTCCCCAGGAGTCTGCCACCCTCCTGGGAAAAGCTGTTAGAACACCTGCCTCTGTAGTCTTCTTGGAAGCCCTGGAGAGCTATAACAGGGACACACCCACACGCTTCTCACACTGAACAGCTGTGTTTCACAGGATGTGCTCTCTGCTGACACTCTTTTTTATTATAAAAGTACAAAACTTATACAAAAACACAAAACAAGCTTAGGCTGGGTCCACACTACGTTTTGTCCCATACGGGAGCGCATACGGCAGGAGGGAGCTAAAACCTCGCGCTCCCGTATGTGACCGTATGCGCTCCCGTATGTCATTCACTTCAATGAACCGACCGGAGTGAAACGTTCGGTCCGGTCGGCTCATTTTTGCGCCGTATGCGCTTTTACAACCGGACCTAAAACCGTGGTTGACCACAGTTTTAGGTCCGGTTGTAAAAGCGCATACGGCGCAAAAATGAGCCGACCGGACCGAACGTTTCACTCCGGTCGGCTCATTGAAGTGAATGGCATACGGGAGCGCATACGGTCACATACGGGAGCGCGAGGTTTTAGCTCCCTCCTGCCGTATGCGCTCCCGTATGGGACAAAACGTAGTGTGGACCCAGCCTTAACCAGCTATAACATAAATAACAAATATACTGGTACCAAAGAACTAAAACAAAACCCTGCCTAACCGGCCAGCCCAGCTTTACAAAAACCTAAAATATGTCAACCCACCTAACCGAACCAAACAACACACTCACACGCATACCAAAAATGAACATAAAAATAGCACTTGGCTTATCAAAATATGAAAATAAAATTTTGCACTACCTGGCTACAACTCAAAACCATCCATATTCGGGAAACACAGCAAGAAAAATAAATAAATAAAAAAAATGTAAATTTTTTTTATATAAATAAATAAAAATGTAAAAAAAAAAAATTTTTTATTAAAAATATATAAAAAAAAATAAAAAAATAAAAAATGGACCAAATAAGCTCAAATAAGCAACGTAACAACATAATAAACTCAAATAAACCACGTAACATAACTGGTCCGACTGCCATAACTACTGTAATTCTGCAATATGAAAAGAAAAAAAAGAAAAAATTATAATTATAATTATAATATATATATATATATATATACATATATACACACATAAACAATATACCGTATTTATCGGGGTATACCACGCACCGGCCTATAACACGCACCCTCATTTTACCACGGATATTTGGGTAAAAAAAGTTTTTTACCCAAATATCCATGAAAAAATGAGGGTGCGTGTGTGCGCGTGTATACCCCGATATACCCCCAGGAAAGGCAGAGGGAGAGAGGCCGTCGCTGCCCGCTTCTCTCCCCCTGCCTTTCCTGGGGTCTAGAGCGCTGCTGTCGGCCCTTCTCACCCCCTGGTTATCGGCGCCGCTGCCCGTTCTGTCCCCCTGACTATCGGTGCCGGCGCCGATAGCCAGGGGGAGAGAAGCGGCGCCGACAGCCAGGGGGAGAGAAGGGGCAGCGGCACCCATTGCCGGCGCCGCTGCCCCGTTGCCTCCCCCCATCCCCGGTGGCATAATTACCTGAGTCCGGTCCGCGCTGCTCCAGGCCTCCGTCGTGCGTCCCAAGCGTTGTTGCTATGCACGGCGCGGCGCTGTGACGTCATGCGCCGCGCCGTTCAGCGCATAGCAATGACGCCGGGGACGCACGACGGAGGCCTGGAGCAGCGGAGCAGCGCGGACCGGACTCAGGTAATTATGCCACCGGGGATGGGGGGAGGCAACGGGGCAGCGGCGCCGGCAATGGGTGCCGCTGCCCCTTCTCTCCCCCTGGCTGTCGGCGCCGCTTCTCTCCCCCTGGCTATCGGCGCCGGCACCGATAGTCAGGGGGACAGAACGGGCAGCGGCGCCGATAACCAGGGGGTGAAAAGGGCCGACAGCAGCGCTCTAGACCCCAGGAAAGGCAGGGGGAGAGAAGCGGGCAGCGACGGCCTCTCTCCCCCTGCCTTTCCTGGGGGTGTATCGGCGTATAACACGCACACAGACTTTAGGCTAAAAATTTTAGCCTAAAAAGTGCGTGTTATACGCCGATAAATACGGTACATACGAAATCACATGAACAGACTAATATAGTATTTAACTAAAAATACATATATATACACTACAGAAAACCTAAAAAAAAAACAATAGAAAACCCTACCAAAATCCCTACACTAAAACTGTACCCTCTCCCACACCACCCCTCCTGCACATGGGTCAGAGTCCATACCGTTCGTACACAAAGTCCTGTCCATAACTGACCCATGTCAGGTCCCCAAAAGAAAAGCAAAACACCACCACCCACAAAAAAAAACACCCTCCCCACCTAGCACTCCTCCCAACCAACTTACACACAAACGTATACATATATACACACTGAACCAAAGCTACCTTAGGCCCAAGTTTGATCGCCTGTAAGCCCTTCATACCATATCAGCTTAAATCAAAACAAAAAGCTAGCGTGCACATGCATTAGCCCACCACCAGGAAGAAGGATGGCAGACCTGATACATGAAAATAATTTTAAACTCTTTCCCTAACTCCCCCCTACAATTTTCCCTAATTCTATTCCTCCATTAAAACTGACCCTGCTCTCACCCTATCACTATCCCTATAACACTGCCCCTAACCAAAATAAAGGTACTCTACCTAAAAAGGTCTAGTACCTAGGGCACATCAAAAGAAAAACCTCTCCACAGGAGAGAAGCCCTACTGGTACCAAGACTGCCATACTCCAAAGACCTGATCTTCCCGAGGTCACCGGTGATATTCCTACAGACCTCCACCTCGGAGATGATTTTCTGTTGGGTCGACACTAAACACCGTGCGTTCCACGTGTAGCACCTAACCACTAAACTAACTAAGAATAAAGTGCCCCGATCTCGGCCACCCAGGTTCCTGAATGCCCCATAAGCCCACTCCGGATAGGTTAGGCCGGCAAGTTGACTCCAGCCGATGGAAGCGCCCACCCGGTTGTAGACCCCTATATTAAAGGGACAATGAAGCAGGAAATGGTCCATGCTTTCCAGCGTGTCCCCACACTCTTCTCGGGGACATCCCCGGTCATCAGAGTTCCTACACTTCAGATTGTCCCTTACATATAGCTTCCCCTGAAAGCAGCGCCAGGCCAAACTTCTGGGGGATCCTTTTCATGTTTAAAAGGTACAACCCCACCCTCAGATCCCGACCTGGGCAGTCCCTGAGCGCCAGAGGCTTCTGGAAATGGGTCAAGAGAACCCGTTTGTCAAGGAACTGCCTTGACTGGGTCCTGATCTCCCACACTCCCAGACCCCACCGACGTATCGCCTTCAGAGGGGTAGCGTAAGCCGGAAGATATTCATGGGGCGTGCGGAGGTCCTTCACTCGCCCTCCTCTCTCCCATTCCTGGAAGAAAGGGAACACCACAGGGTTTACCATAGATAAACCCCCTAGTCTCCTCGTGCGGTACGTAACCTCCCTCTTGACTAGGTTCATCCTGTTCCCCATTACAGTTGGAAAAACAGGCTGTAGATCCTAGTGTGGTAGCATGTGCCCTCTTGTAGTACTATCGCAAGTCAGCGGACCATTGGAGCCTCTCCTATCTTGGGACCTTGTGACATTATTGAAGTCCCCTCCAAAGATCACTTGCCGACTCGTAAAAAGAAAGGGCTTAATCCTCATAAAGAGATCTTTACGGCCCCGCTTAGTTTGCGGGGCATAGATGTTAATGAGCCAGAGCTCTTGTCCCTTCATGAAGACATCTAAGATCAGGCACCTCCCCATTTCTAATTCAATAACCCGTCGGCATTCAACAGGAGCGGTAAAAAGGACCGCCACCCCACTATACGGCTCAGCCGCAAGAGACCAGTGGGAGGGGCTGCGCCTCCACTCTCTTCTGGATTTTACCAGAGAGGCAAGATCTGACAACCTGGTCTCTTGTAAAAAGAAAATATCGGCTTCAACGCGGCCGAGAAAATCAAAGGCTGCAAATCTAGCCGTATCCGACTTAATGCTGGCACAATTAATAGATGCCAGCGTCAATGGGGTGAGTGCCGCCATACAGGGTGATTAAATTAGACGGCCACACGCTTTACTTTTGCTTCCCTTTCTTTTTCGCCCCCTCATCCCCTGAAGAAGACGAGAGGGCAGGACCACACTTAGACCTTTTTTTGGATTCAGATTGATCCATTCGATCCCCGTCTCCATCCAGCCCCGGTCTAGCCCTGCCCTCCGAGGAAGGTGCCCCGACAGGACAGGGCCCAGTTCCACCCAGAGGCTCTTTCTTTCTAGGCACCCCGCCCTCACCTTCCCCCTCCAAGGAGGGGGAGGAGATGGTATCGAGGTAACGGTTTGACAGGTCAATCAGAGGGGGGCAGTCAGGCTTCCGTTTTCCTCCCGCCTTAGTTTGGCGGGGCCCTTTTTCCTCCTCACTAGCCCTGTTGCGCCCCCATCCCTGCTCGTACCCTCCCCAGCCGAGGCAACTTCACAGCTCTCCTCAGCCGGAGCGGCCGCCGCACGGGTGAAGGCGCTAGGACAAAGGCTAAAAGGGTGTCCGAGGACACCACACAGGTGGCACCGGATCTGCCGACAGGATGCGGCCAGATGACCCACCCCACCACACAAAGCGCAGACCTGCACAGTACAGGCTGTGCTAAAGTGGGTGGGGCTGCCACACCTGTGACAGACCTTAGGCTGCCCCTGGTAGAAGACCTGAATCCTATCACGTCCAAGGAAGGCGGCTGACGGAATGTGGGCAACCGTACTGCCTGAACGCCTGAGTTTGACGGAAAACTTCCAGGCTCCGGACCAGATCCCGTGCTCATCAAAGTTTTTCTTGGGCATGTCCGTCACATCCCCATACCGACCGAGCCAGGTCATGATGTCATAACAAGAAAGCGACTCGTTACGGGTCAAAACGGTCACTTTCTTGACAGAGTTCTGACGGGAAATCGCCTTTACGGTGAAATCCCGCCAGCTGGGCTCGTTCTTCGCCACTTCATAGTTTGACCAGAAGAGTTCAAGACCCTCTGGCCGAACGAAACTGACGTCAAACTCAGACGAACCGTAGGGGTGGATCAGGGCAAAGATGTCACTCGCCCTGAATTCCATCTGAAGGAGGAGCTCAACCACTTTAGCGCGAGGTGGACACGCATCCTCACCCATCCAAATCAGACGGACCACATTCCTACGGTTATTGTCCTGCCCAGGTGTCGGGAGGGACCAGACCACCTCCCCATTCCGCTCTCGGAAAGCCCCCAAACCGTGTCTCTTTATCCAGAAAGACAGGTCGACCTCACCCCTTCCCTCTACCTGAATCGACCTGTCACCCCTGCGTAAAGCCTCCAGGAGGCGCTGTTGCAAATGGCCCCCAGGGCCGGCCGGAGACAGGGACCCCCCTGAACCCCCGGCAGTGACATTGGCATAGCTCCTAGGAGCAGTCACTACCGGGGGGGCAGCCAGACCAGACCCAGACCCAGAACTACTAATACCACCATTCGCACCACCACTCTCATCCACACCAGACTTACCATTTATACCACTACCACTCCCACCAACATTCACTCCACTGACACTCCCACATACACTCCTCTCATCCACAACACTACTACACTCAGCATTCACCCACCCTGCACTCTTGACCTGACTAATAGATTCTGGGCTGGCTGGGAGTTGTAGTATTGCTGGCTTCAGAATGGTCTTTTTCTCTGGCTTAGGTGCTGCTGCTGCTGGGGTCGACACCGATGGCTCCTCCTCCATGACTGATGTTATTATCAGAGTCTGAGGCTGCCTCACCGGGCGCACCCCAGCTCCTCCCACAATGCCAGCACCTGCCTTGCCCGACCGCACGGGCTCTGCGGATGATTCCGGCATCCGGATGCTCCCCCCCCCTCACAGAGAAGTGCCCCGCAGTGCCCACAGAACACACTATACTCGGAGGACCGCCCCCCGAGCACATGGACCTACCACTCTCTGCCACCAGCACCCGGACACTCCCCCCCCTCACAGGGGAGTGCCCTGCAGTGCCGGTAGTGCCCACAGCACTCGGGGAACCGCCCCCCGAGCACACGGCGGCATAGCTCGCCTCTGGCACTTGGACACGCCCCCCGCCACCCTGGGGCGGTCCTGCAGTGCCAGAGCTGCCCACCATGAGCCCATCCTGCCCCTCCCTACCGGCAGGATGGGTGGGCTTCACTTCTATTGCGTCCACAGCCTTTACTGACGCCATGCTGTACCCCCCATGCTGGCTCCGTTCCACCACAGAAACGGGGTCTGGCAGTCTGGGGGGCCCAGCAGCCTGAACCAGCTTTGCAGCTGGCCCAGACTGCTGGAAAGGAACAAAGACATACTGCACAGTTTCCTGCATCTTATATTTCTTAGCTTTATGCTTAACTGCCACATCCTCACATGGGTCTTCTCCAAAAGTGAAATTCTGGAGGTGGGCTGGGGACTCCTGTAACACTATAGCCCTCAGCAATCCCCCAGCCTCACTCTCCGCATCATCCTCATCGCTATCAGTAAGTGGAAGTGCCATCTGTGCCGGCTCAATGTAGCTGTCCTGGGTGGTATGGGCTACAGGCACAGCATCTTTCTCCACAACTGCACTTTCCACCACCTTCTCCTCTTCCTCACCACCATCCTCACTTTCTTCACCGCCACTACTCTCCCCATCATCCACCTCCACCTTACCTGGGGATTTCGTGGCGGTAAAATGATCCTCGTTGATCAGCATCTCCCGGAAGAGGCTGCTCCCTTCAATGATCTCTGCCCTCCGCATCTCTAATTTCACAATTTCGCTTTTCAGCGCTGAGATCCTTTTCTTTAATTCTGAACGGTTCTTTTTGGACCCCGTATTTGCCAGATTCTGAGACACCCGTAGATCCTCTCTGGCCATCTTCAGCTCCTTGCCGCACTGGTCGTACTCCGCAAACCTTGCGGCCATGCGAGAGCAGTAGGTCTCGCTGGACTCTTTGGGCCCTCTCTCAGCCCACAACTCCACACTTTTCCTCCTCGCCTTCTTTCCACCAGATCTCTGGCTGGCACCCATTGCCGGAGGAGCAGAGCCTGCATTGCTGCAGACTCTGCTAGATCTTCTTCCTCCGGCCGGAACATTGGCTGTTGCAGTTTTCTCTCCACTCCCCGCCAGCCTGGAAGAACGAGGAGTGGAGGCCCGAGACTCCATGCAGGGAGGCTCTCCTGAGGAGCTTGCCACGCTCCTGGGAAAGGCTGATGTAACACCTGCTGCTTTGCCTCTGGAAGTCTGGAGGAGCTCAGAAAGGGACACACCCGCTCGCTGCACACACTGAACTTCTCTGGACTACAGGAAGTGCTCTCTGCTGACACCTCCTGTCCATGTCAGGAACTGTCCGGAGTAGGAGAAGTTTACTATGGAGATTTGCTCCTTATCACAGAGAGCACTGTAGTCAGACCGAAAAGAACTACACAACTTCCTCTGTAGGATACGATAGCTGATAAGTACTGTAAGGATTAAGATTTTTAAGAAGTAATTTACAAATCTGTTTAACGTACTGGCACCAGTTGATTTAAAAAAAATAAAAAAATGTACCCCCCGGAGTACCCCTTTTACATAACACCTGTGAATTCTGCACTACGAATATCACCAGCCACTGAAGAGAGAGGTCATCCAACAACTGAAGTCCCAAAAAATCTGCCACTAAATCCCTCAAGCAACCGTTCAGCCCCAGTCCAGAACCATCTGACCCGACCACAGGGACCAGTGTGGAGGAGAACAGGGTCTAGGCTGTAAAATAGAAGAACACCGGAGCAGCCAGATACACTGACTCTAAGGCTGAGCCTCATACTTCTACAGAAGCTACAGAGTTATAGGGAACAGTAAAAATGAAAGTACTACAACCCCCACTGTGATCCGTCTGTGCCCCCCTAAGGCTCAGGGTTGGAGGAGGCACAGGTTGAACAGGCACACTACAATTGGAGTTGTAGTACTGTAGTTGTTAAAGAAAAATAAGATGTTTTCATCAGGTTGCCCATAGCAACCAATCAGATCGCTTCTTTCATTCTTGAGAAGACCTCTGAAAAATAAAAGAAGTGATCTGATTGGTTGCTATGGGCAACTGGACAACATTTCCTCTCCAACATTTCCTTTCCATTTCCCCGATTGTCTTCATATTTAGGATGAGAATCTACTGACAAAGTGAGTAGCCAACCATTTCTGGGTATAAAACTCTGTAAGAGACAGCAGACTGGGGGCGTCTGTGGTGGACATGAAGGAAGGGGGGGGGTCCAGGGAAATTTAGATTTGACGTCTGCAACGTGCTCTTCTCACTGAGCGACAGGTCTCATCCCAGGTATTGCAGGAGACCCCCCACGATCAGCTACTTATCCCATAACCCATGGATAGGGGATACGTAAATTTTTGCCATAGTTCTCCTTTAATCGGCCAGAACACACCCAAAACCGGTCCCAGCCACACATAGCTTTGTATCCTGCCATTTCTCCCAGCTGTTCTTTTTCTACCTGCTTGTAAGGCATGCCTACACTCTATAATTCCTTAAAGTGGTACTACGCCCTTAGATATCTTATCCCCTACCTTAACGATAGGACATAAGATGACTGATCACTGGGACCCCCACAATCTTCATGCAGCACCCGGCGTTCTGAATAATATATTTAGAACTCTGGGTTCTTGTGGTTCGGGTCGTGACGTCACGCCACGCCCCTTACATTTATGTCTATGGGAGGTGGTGTGATGTCACAAGAAGGTGTGGCATGATGTCACGAATCCCACCACAGGAACCAGTGATCTAAACATACTATTTAGAATTTTGGTTGCTGCATGGAGATTGCTGGGGTCCCAGCAGCAGGATCCCATTGATCAGACATCTTATCCCCTATCATTTAGATAGAGGAAAAGATATCTAGAGGCGGAGTACCCCTTTAAGGGACAGTCATGTACCCAAAAGTTGATCCTTTGCAACCGTATGACCCCTAGCAAGTTCCCTGCATGAGTCCCATTCATCAGAAAAAGGCTTGTGCATGGAACTTGCTGGGTGTTCTACGCTTGCCTCATAAACTGCACCACCCAGCACCAGTTACCTCTCTGCACCGCATTATGCAGATCGTGCAGGAGAGCAGCTTTGGTCATCCATGTTTTGTTAACTCTATTTTCACACACAGAAATAAATAAATGAGTCGAACAAGTCAAAGAACAGTTTAAAAAAAGGGGAACTTTATTTATAATTTATGAAAATGTTTGTGTAGGGGATTTTTTGTAACCTCCCATCACTCACAAAGAGCGTACAGTAACTAATACTCAGGACAGGAAAAACCTCCAGAGGGGAGGAAACCTGTAGGGAATCCATGGCTACTGTATTGCCCTTCCTCTGGGCATACTAAAGGAGGTTACCTCTATAATTTGGGGAAATGTGTCTGTGTATGTGTGTGATTCCTAGGGCTGTGCCTTCATCCAACGTCTTGCTGTAGGTCCGGAAATGCTACTCCATGTCCTGGAGATAGTGCATCTAAGATAGGGGGAAAAAAGATAGATTATTTACATGTTTATCATAGAAATACACATGGAACTGCACTAAAGACCTTTTGGACACAACAATGTAACACTTACCAGTCACAGTCATGTGCATGACTTTGCATTCCCGCGTCCCTACAGTGTCCAGCATCGGCCCCTCACTGATGAAGAATGAACAGGACCAGTGTTATTTCTGCTCAGTGCTGCTCTCTGGTGGACAATGGTTATGACATCACATGTGTGACACGCTGTTACCTCCTGGGAGTTCTCTTTCACTAGTGCTGCTCTCTGATTGGCTGAAAATTTAAAATGCTTTCTAATATATTCTGTATGACTGTTATCTAAGGTTTTTGACAATTTTTATTAAAATGGCGCTACTCTCTGTGGGTACGTTATATTTGTTTCTCCTAACCAGACATTCTGTATATGTAATATCATCTGGTGGCCCCAACAGCCTGGGCCCATAGGTTTCTTACATAGATCAGTGCTGCTCCGGCAGGCTCAATGAGCAGCGCTGGCCGCCGGGACGTCTGACGAGTGACGTCTCTGACGTTGCGGTCTGGAGAGAAGGATTTCACTAGTCAGACGTCCCGGCAGCCATTGATTTAAAGTGGTGGTGGCTCAGGCTGCCAGTTCAAGATCAGACACCATGGCCCTAGATTGACATACTGCAACACCGATCCCTTGTGGCTGCCCACCTGTTGCAAAACTACAACTCTCAGCCTTCGGCTGTCAGGGCATGCTGGGTGTTGTAGCTTTGCAATAGCTGGACAGACGTCTGTCGAAAGGGGGGAAAAAACACTTTGAAAAACGCCATTTATATGTTGTTTTTAATCACAGCCTAAGCCTAGGAACAGACACAATTCTTGTTTGATGGGGGGTTTTTTTTTGCCAAAAATCTTCCCCCTCATTTCTATTCTCAGCTATCTTTGTGATATTTTTGCTAAAAACACTGGGGTGGGGGGGTCTTACAGATTTATCAAAACCTGGGAAGAGGAGAAGTGGACCAGTTGCCCATAGCAACCAATCAGGTAGTTTCTTTAATTTTTAAAAAGGCCTCTGAAAAGTGAAAGAAGCGATCTGATTGGTTGCTATGGGCAACTGGTCAACTTTACCTCTGCACAGGTTTTCATACATCTGTCCCAATGTGTATTATTATTATCATCATCATCATCATCATCATCATCATCATTATTATTATTATTATTATAGGAAGTGTTTTTTCTTTGGTGTTTTTTTTCTGGCTTTTCTCATTACAAGTCATGTGATTCTTTCATCATGTGACTGAAGGATTTCTATTAAAAAAAATAGTGAGAAAACACCAAAAAAAACAAAAAAAAACAAACATGCTCTCGGCATCCCACAGATTTGATAGCCTAAAAACACCATAAAAGGATGAAGAAACCCCCATTAGTGTCTGGTGTTTCATATTACCCTATTGATTCCAACCTAACATGTGCCCGCAGCGAGCATGGTGTTTTTTATGACAAACACGCCAAGTGTAATCCCAGCCGAAATGAATGTTTTCACAATAGGTGTGAACAGGCTGCAGGCTGTGCTATATATATTTGCATAGTTGCGGCGTACAACACGTTCAGCATTTATGTGTCGGCTTTCCGCTGGCATATATGGCTTTCTGTGCTGGTGAATGCAGCGGGCACTTACTGGGGGTGGTTTCCAGCTGCACAGATTTGCACCACAACCACTCCGGCTGGGATCAGGCTGACCGATCTAATGACCAAGATGACGCAGTGAACGGCTTTCTTTCTGTGACACCTGTCATGTCCCATTACAGGATGTGGCCTCGTACTGTCCTTCTGCCCTGTGAGTCCCTGCATGTCCTCAGGGCTCTCCTGCAGCAAACCCCATTGTATTATGTAGCAGTGGCGTTGCTAGGGTTGGTGTCACCGGGTGCGGTAGAAACTGGTGTCACCCCCATACCTCCCCCCTCCCCCCAGTAAGTTTTTAGCCTGTTGTGACAGACACCACTGTTGTAGCGCATTGTGAGAAATTCCAGTATAATAATCAGATATACCAGTTGCCACAGAATGGGAAAGTGTTAAAGAAGTTTTCACCATTTAAATATACAGCTCCCAGAATTACTTAAAGGGGTACTCCACTGGAAAACATTTACTTTTATATCAACTGGTGCCAGAAAGTTAAACAGATTTTTAAATTACTTCTATTTAAAATCTTAATACTTACAGTACTTATAAGCTGGTGTATGCTCCACAGGAAGTTGTGTAGTTCTTTCCAATCTGACCACAGTGCTATTTGCTGACACCTCTGTCCGTGTCAGGAACTGTCCAGAGCAGGATAGGTTTGCTATGGGGATTTGCTCCTACTATGGACAGTTCCTGACACGGACAGAGGTGTCAGCATAGAGCACTTCCTGTGGAACACAGCAGCTGTTGGGTGTGTCTCACTTCCAGAGTTGTCCAGAGAGAGAGGAGAGAAGGAGTTTTTTCCAGCAACCTTTTCCCCAGGAGGGTGGCAGACTCCTGGGAAGAGCCTCCTGCTATGGACCCACGGCCTTCCACCTCCCGTACTAGGCCGGCGGGGGGTGGGAGTGAGAGAGTTACGGCCGATTCCAAGGACGGGGTCAGAAGATCCAGCAGGCTCCGCAGTAATGTGGAGCCCACTCCCCCGTCCATCGCTGGAAACCGCAAGGCATACGGTAGGAAGATAACTGTTGTGTCTTCAGGGACTGTTTCTAATGTTACGGAACCCCAGCAATGGGGGGTGAAGGGACCCAGGGAGTCGCTTGCCACGTTTGGATCCCGCATGCAGGCAAAGCTGGTGGAATACGAACAGCTGGGAAAGAAGCTGAAAGTGTTAAGGGAGGATCTGAAGTTTGCCCGCTACCAGACAGATAACTCTGCCAAGGCCATGAGGGCTAAGTTTGCTGCTAGAGTGTGCGAGCTGAAGGCAGAGGAGCAGGAGGTGGTGAGAGCCCGAATGCAGATCATAGAGGGAGCGGGTATGTTTAAAGAAAAATTAAAAAACGAGGACCGCTATAAAATCATGCGGACCCCTGTGAAGGAGGAAGAGGATAGTCAGGGGGAGGAAGAACACCTGTGTGATACAGAGGAGAAGATGGAGGAAGGTGGTGAGGGAGATGGCGGCAGTGAGGGTGATGAGAGTGAGGGGGATGTGTGTGATACCCCGTGTACCCCTAAGACCTCTGTCACCCCAAGTGCAGAATATATTAACCCTGCCCAAGTCGCCTTACCAACCACCTCAGAGGAAAGCGACAGTAGTGATGGTGGTGACAGCGGCCCAGTCGGTGGGGGGCTCCTGCGGGCCATAGTGATGCAGGAGTCACCCACCCGTCTGGAAAATTTCAGTTTTGGCCAGGACCTGGGCCCTGAGGAGAATAAAAGGAAGAAAAAGGCTGAGGAGCAAGTCATGTTTGTTTTCTCCCCTATCCAGCAGTCTGGGCCACCTGAGAAGTTGGTTCAGACTGCTGGGCCCCCCACCCTGCCAGATCCAGTTTCTGCTGTGGAACGGGACCAGCACGGGGGGTACAGTGCTGCATCCAACATGGCCGTGGGTGCTACAGTCACGCATCCTGCTGGTAGGGAAGAGCAGGATGGGTTAATGGTGGGTGTCCCTGGCATTGTTATCAGCTCTGCAGGGCACTCCCCTGAGAGGGGGGGGGGAGTGTCCAGGCACTGGGACCCGCTGCTGATCCCGTGCAGTCAGGCGCAGTGTGTGGCATGGACGCTGTAGGGATTTCCCCTGTGAGGGAGGAGGGTCCCTGCAAGTCAGTGGCAGGTGGAGGGGCAGAGGTGCGCTTGGAGGGGCAGCCTCGGCCTCAGGATGTGATGTCTGCGGTGACATCCCACATGGAGGAGGAATCAGCATTGCCGACAGAGATCCAGCTAAAGCATGTCCTGGCCAGCCCAGAGGTAGTGGGTGAAGCAGCGGCTGATCCCAAAAACACTGCTAATAAAACCAAAAGCAATGTCACTACAAGGTGTGTGAATGATGGGAGTAGTAGTGCTGTGGATGAAAGGAGTGTATGTGGGAGTGATGGTGGAGTGAATGTGAGGAGTGGTAATGGAGTGAATAGGAGGAGTGGTAGTGGTGCAGATGGGAGGAGTGGTAGTGGAGTGAATGGGCGGGGTGGCAGTGATGCAGATGGGAGGAGTGGTAGTGGAGTGAGTGGTGGTGGTGGATTGAATGGGAGGAGTGGTGGTGGTGGTGCGGATGGGAGGAGTGGTAGTGGAGTGAATGGGCGGGGTGGTAGTGGAATGAGTGGGAGTGGTGCAGATGGGAGGAGTGATAGTGGAGTGAATGAGAGGAGTAGTAGTGGTGTGTATAATAGTGACGTTTGTGGCAGTGCAGGTGGTTTAGGTGGGGCCGTAGGGACAGGGTCTGGTCCGGCTGCCCCCTCGGTCGCCAGGAGTTATGCCAGCCTGGCGGCCGGGGGTTCAGTGGGATCTTTACCTCCTGTATCTGGTGACGGTCAGTTGCAACGGCGCCTCCTGGAGGCACTAAAGAGAGGAGAAAGGACGCTCCAGGTAGAGGGAAAGGAGATGGACCTATCTGGGGTGGGTTAGTTGTGAATGTAATGTGTGGTTGAGTTTTACCAAGTCTGGTTGTTTTTTTAGTTAAAGCTAAGTAAAGCTATTTTTATATTTATGTAAAGAATGTGTGGGTATGTGTGTGTGATAGTATTTTTGATAATTTATATGTAGGTATAATGTTATGTGTTTAGTTAGTTTAGTTAAGTTGGGCTGGCCAGTTAGGCAGGTTTTGTTGTGTTGTGTTTTGTTAATGCTAGTTAAGCCTGTTTTTCTGTTTTAAGTTTTTATATATTTATAATAAAAAGAGCGTCAGCACAGAGCACTGTGGTCAGACAGAAAAGAAATTAAAAAAGAAAATAACTTCCTGTGAATCGCTTATACAGCAGCCAATAAGTACTGGAAGGATTAAGATTTTTAAATAGAAGTAATTTTCAAATCTGTTTAACTTTGTAGCACCAGTTGATTAAAAAAAAAATGTTTTCCAGTAGAGTACCCCTTTGAGCAGTGGTGAGGTTATGCTGGGAGTTGTAGTGTCACTGACCATAACTGTACAACTGACAAGCGACTACAGCTCTGATAGGACATAGTGAGAAGAATGTACAATGATATCAGTGACAACAGGTGACGTCTTCTCTATAGTGAGGAGAATACACAATGATATCAGTGATTACAGGTGATGTCTTCTCTATAGTCTTCCCTTATCTAATTCAGATGGTACATACCGCCTGGTCCAGCTAAAACTTCTGTCTGTAGAATGTGACGCCCAGACGTCTCCTCACTATGTCAGCGCATTCTCATCCTCTATATGAAAACAATAATTATTATAAACCTGCCAGACACTGTATCCTCTAAATATAATACTACTATACACTATACTCTTTGATTATAAACCTTCCATACACCATACCCACTGAATATAAAAATACCACACACTGTACATTCTGAATATAATACCATCACATACTGTACCCTCTGAATATAAATCTGCCACATACTGTACCCCTGAATATAATACTATCACATACTGTACCCTCTGAATATAATACCAACACATACTGTACACTCTGAATATATTACTACCACCCACTGCGCCCTCTGAATATAATACTTAGAGATGAGCAAACTACAGTAAATTCAACTCGTCACAAACTTCTCGGCTCGGCAGTTGATGTCTTTTCCTGCATAAGTTAGTTCAGCTTTCAGGTGCTCCCGTGGGCTGGAAAAGGTGGATATTGTCCTAGGAGAATCTTTCATATGAATGTATCCACCTTTTCCAGCCCACTGGAGCACCTGAAGGCTGAGCTAATTTACGCAGGATAAGTCATCAACTGCTGAGCCGAGAAGTTCGTGACGAATCAAATTTACTGTAAGTTCGCTCATCTCTAATAATACTACCACAAACTGCGCCCTCTGAATATAATACTACCACAAACTGCGCCCTCTGAATATAACGTTGCCATACAGTGCACCCTCTGAATATAATACCACAACCGCAGTAACACCCCTTAACATCCGTTAGCTGATGCTATTACCACGGGAGGGGGGTATCGGTGGTGTTGCTAGTGGATGATCGGGGTGCTACTACTGGGGGGTGTTGCTGAAGGATGATAAGGGTGCTACTGGCCATCCCCCCTGGCAGTATCACCCCCATCATCCATCAGCAGGATCATCCTCCTGGCAGGAGCACCGCCATCATCCACCGTCAGGATCTGCTTATGGAGGTGCTGCTGCTGGAGGGGGGGGGGGTAGTTGCTGGCGGATGATGAGGGTGCTACTGCCAGGGGAGGAGCATTAGGTAGGTTGCAGTTTCCCCACATTAGGTAGCATCTTTTCCCCACATTAGGCAGCATAGATTCCCCACATTTGGTACCAGTTTCCCCACATTAGGTAGGTACCAGTTACCCCACATTAGGTAGCAATTTCCCCACATTAGGTAGCAGTTTCCCCACATTCGGTAGCACAGATTCCCCACATTAGCTAGCATAGACTCCGCACATTAGGTAGCATAGACTCCCCACATTAGGTAGCATAGACTCCCCACATTAGGTAGCATAGACTCCCCACATTAGGCCGCAGGTTCCCTTGCAGGTTCCCCACAATGCGTCAAAGTCTCCCCACACACACACACACACAAAAAAAAAAACACATACAACACAGAGAGACACAAACACAAACACACACAGTCAGAGAGACACACACTCACAGACAGACACACTGAGTCACACACACACAGAGTCACACACACAGAGTCACACAAACACACAGTCACACACAGACACACAGAGTCACACACACACAAACATAGATAGAGACAGACATACACACTCACCCATCCAGCGCAGCGATCCTTCTCACCGGGCGCAATGCGAGTGACGTAACTAACGTCCCCCTGCGCTGCCATGCGGTGTGACGTCAGGCCGGCGCAGACGTGGGAGCGGAGGCCGGGCACAGTACTGGTGAGGGTGAGGGGGGGGGGGGGCGCGTGATGACGGACGGGCGCACTGAAAGGGGGGGGGTGCTAACGGACGGGCGCACCGCACACACAGCACAGGCGGGGGGGTGCTGACGGATGGGAGGCCGGTCGGGCACATAGGGGGGTGTCAGTGTAGCTGGGGAGGGGGTGTGGGTGCTGCGGAGCGTCTTGGTGTCACCCCATTAGGTTGGTGTCACCCGGTGCGGGCCGCACCCCCCGCACCCGGGTCGCAACGCCACTGTTGTGTAGTTATGTGTTATAAGTGTAATGTACCCTTAAGAGTTTTTATCACATGATTGTTACCCAGAGAACCCCTCCAGTAACCAGGTGACCCCCCCCAAGTGACCTATTGGTTGCATATATTTATACTTACTGACCAAATAGTTTATGAAACTTATACTTTCAGATGTCTACTTTATTTTGACGTCATTTTTTAGTTTTTAATTAACATTTTAAATTAGTTAGAAGCCTACAATTTAACTTGAAATTTTGAAAATTTTGAAAATTTGAAAAGTACATATTTTTTTATGTGCTATGCAAGGTTTGCAGAAATTAAAAGGTAGTAGAACATAGGAACACCCCCCCAAATGACCCCATTTTAAAAACTAGACCCCTCAAGGTATTCGCTAGGGGGTACAGTGAGTATTTTAACACCATAGTTTTTTGGCAGGAATTATTACAAAGTCAGTGTTAAAAATTCGAAAATTGCAATTTTTCACAAATGCATCATTTGGGGGGCATATTTTTTGTACATCACTTCTGATATTGAAAGAAATGCACCCTATATTTTTATTAGCTGCTTGTCCCATGTTCGGAAATATCCCCGCTTTGGCCATATATGGTTCCTTGGCCGCGTGGTAGGACTCAGAAGGAGAGGAGCGCCATTTGGCTTTCAGGGCAGAACAGTACCCCCACCCCCACCCCCACAAGTGACCCAATTTATATACCGCACCCCTACAAGTTAATGGCTGGTCGGCTGGCAGTATAACGCGTCTGTCTGTGACAGTTAAGGCTCCTGATGGATATATCCGCCATGTTGTGGGAATAAGCACCCGCTCATGGCGAATATATCCATCACTGCTGCGGCTGGGTAGCTCAGTGTGTCCGCTCATGACTGCTGGCGGAAAATCCGCCGCTATGAGTGGACGCACAAAGCTACCCAGCCGCAGCAGCGAGCTCATTACCGTGACTGCTGCATAATGTGTAGAATCACGTGGCGGACATCCGCAGCATGTAATATGCTGCGGATATCCGCCACATGATCCTACACATTATGCAGCAGTCACGGTAATGAGCTCGCTGCTGCGGCTGGGTAGCTTTGTGCGTCCACTCATAGCGGCGGATTGTCCGCCAATGCGATCCTACACATTATGCTTTTTTTTTTATTAGATTCATTTAATAAATGTATTTTTAATATATATATTTTTTTTACACTTTTATTACATTTTTATTTATTTTTACACTTTTATTTTATTTATTTATTTATTTTTACACTTTTTAATGCTTTGGAATACTTAGTATTCCAAAGCATTGCAGTTATATGCTGCCTGCCAGTTTTCACTAGCAGGCAGCATATTTCACTAGCAGGCAATACCCAGGGCAGACCTGGGGGTCTTTGTAGGACCCCCGGCTGCCCAGGTATGCAGCAGCACCCCGCGATGCTCCGGGGTGCTGCAGGAGAGACAGAGGGAGCTCCCTCCCTCTGTCAGAACTCCTTACAGCGCGTGGTCACTTCTGACCGCGGCTGTAGGGGTTAAACTGTCGGGAGTGAAGTCAACTTCACTCCCGGCAGTGTGGCCACACACAGCACCCCGCGATCGCGATGCGGGGTGCTGCAGAGGAGACAGAGGGAGCTCCCTCCCTCTGTCATAACACTTACAGCCCGCGGTCACTTCCGACCGCGGCTGTAAGGGTTAAAACTGCCGGGACCGAAGTTTACTTCGGTCCTGGCAGTGCAGCAGGGTCCCGGCTGTGTGATACAGCCGAGACCCTGCCGCGATCTCGTGGGTGCACTGGGCAGCACCCACGAGAAGAATGGACGAGTATAGACGTCCAGGTGCGGGAACGCCCGCCAACCTGGACGTCTATACTCGTCCATGGTCGTTATCGGGTTAAGGACAATGGATGCAAATGTACGTCCTGATGCCATTGAACTTAACGCACCAGGACGTATATTTACATGACTAGGGGATATCCTAATTGCTTGCCCTAAATAACCCAATCCCCAACCTTACCAAGAACGACAGACACTTTGATTGGGTATAAGGGCCACAGCAGACCCACTTTGATTATACAAACTATTAACAACATTATTTACAAAATATTGACCCCCTCCCATATGAACATCATACAACCATCATAACATAGCAACTTTAATTTACCTGCCCCCCCAGGACAAGGACTTGAAGGCACCACTAATTTAAAGGGGGCCTCCTATTTACCCACAGCCGTGTATCACCAGGCCCAAGGGCACCAACTATCTGAGACCCCCAATCCTCCCTGGGGGCCCCATGCCCGCAGGGAATTTACCACCAGACTGGGTACCGTCCCCAGCCTTAACTGAAAACAGCCTTTCAGTTGCCATAATGTCCATACATGCCTCCAAGTCCCTATCCTCCTACCTCCACAACAGAGCAAGTGACCTCCTTAAGCGCCTCCTTTCCGCCACTCCCCCACAGCGCGCTCCACTGCCTCGCGGATGTCCAATGCCCACAGGTCCATCCCCATATCGTTGAGATGAACCCCATCCCCAAGCAAAAAATCACAATCTCCCTTCTCCAGCTCCCTGCGCCTGACCGCTGTGGTAGATTAACTCAGCGTTCTTGTAACTATCTCACTCTCGGCCAAATCCGTATACAGAATGTATATACCGAAGCATAGAGAAACAAATCAGACAGAGCCATTGTGCTTAAGCATTCCCTGTGTGCTGTCCACTGGCTTTATTTCAAATTGTTCAAGCTTATATCACCTTTGTCATTAACATAAGTTCCTACCCCCTGCTAGGGGATGTTCTAGCATTTAGGGAGTGTGCAAATATCATGAGGAATGTGCCTTGTCCTCATGGCACTCCACTTCCTGTAACTTTCCCGGGCTTTCTTTGTTCAAAGTCTTCACATGATGGGAGGGGTGATATGAGAGAGAGCAGATGGGGGAGAGCAGATAGGGGAGGAGTGGTCAAGTAACAGAAATGTGGAGTCTTCATCTTAAATGGGCATTTTACATATACAGTATATAAAATTTATGTATACACACATATAAATCTATCACAGTCCCCCCTAAAATGACCAATTTTCCCTTTCCCTAATTTCCATCATCCTAACTCATCTGCCCCAATGTGTTTTCTCGAACGTTTCACTGTACTTTAGACGACCCATGGCTTATCCACGGACCCGCTTAGCCTCAGACTTTACACATATGGAGTCAGCTGCTGTCCCTATGGGTCACTGGTGTTATAGATGGCATTGAAGCTCTGTAATCTCAAAGTCCACATTTGTAATCACTGGCGTGGCATTCTTGTTGGTCGTCTCACACTTCTTCTTCATTAGGCAAGGCAAAACACAACACAGCAAGATTATTAGAATTATGAGTATGGTTATTTTACCGGTTCTATATTGGCTGAGATATATGCGCAACAAGTCTCCCAAACATCTTGTATACCCCCCTTTTTCCTTTTACACCATACATCATATCTAATGCCATACCATTTTGGAATATTATAGCGGATGTGACTCTTAGTTGTTCGGTCTAACCTTGAAGAGCATTTACAAAGAAATGTATTAATCTTAGTTGGTTATAATAGATATAATCAATTTTACTCATGGAAATCTGGGATATTATTGACTCAACTCCATCTTTTTATTTGACCTCTAGCTATAAAACTCATCTGGGGCCCCCCTTGGGACTCCTTAAACATCAATATACACAAAGGGATCAAAACTCCCAGCAGGGGCTGTACGTTTTCCTTTAAAGTGTGGTTTGGATTCTTTTGCTGGTTCGGTAATGGAAGTGTGTATGGGCAGTCGTGTCTTGACTAATGTGTATTCCCCAGTTTAATTCCTTTCTAATTTAACTCTAAACTTCATATCCCCAAGTATCCCATACTTTACGATAGTTACCATTTACTCATCCCGCTAGCTAGGTCTATCCTTTCTATAATCTTACACCAAGTATTCCTATCCTTTATAACATTATTACTCACTGAAATACTTGTTGCACCCCACTATTTATTTGTACATGTTCACCTACTGATTCTCCTCATACAACGTCACATCCTAACAATCCGTTGTGATTATCTTTCCCTTTGGAACAACCATGGTCATGCACAGACATAGATTTAACAGTTATCAGAGATACATCTATACAGGATCATTATATGCAATCATCTCTTTCCTCACTTATTTCCTGCATAGGTTTTGAAGAAATGGGTGACAATTACAGAATCTGAGCTAGGTACAGTTTTACAAAAGGTTCTTAATTGTATACTTTACTGTATATATGGTTAGGGATCAGTACAATTAGACAAGGAGATACTGATATTGACCTACCCCAGACAGTTAGATGAAGTTACTCATATTCTCTGAAACAGGTAAGATGTTTATGGAGCGTGTTGGTTAGGTACCTTTATTGTTTTTACATAGGTCATATGTGAGATGTAAATGATGACGTCTGTACAAACCTTCTTTCTGCATTGTTGAATCCTGAGGCGACCCAATGTACTGACATTACTATGCACATAGCTCCCCTCTGCTTAGTGTATGGGGTCATATATGATACCATGGGGTACAAGACTGCTGGCACATACATTTTCTTACCAACTCTTTCCGGATGCCGTCTTTGCCCTGTACCACCTCTTTCTTCTTCCGTTGGTCTCTCTCAGCATGCATAGCTGGTTCCTGCAAGAGACCTAACCAGAAAATTCCACATTGCCCATCCACCTGTACACTTTGTACCATCATTGTGGGGGAACAGTAGCGCTGCAGAATCCTTCACCATTCAATCCCCTTGGCTTCTGGGGCTGTTTCCTTCATGTGTCTCTGATCTTTACGATGGCCACTTTCTCTGGCAGCTCTTGGACTTTGAATACTTGAATTACAAACTACAGATTGGTTTGCTCAGGGATTCAAGAACACTCTTACGTCAATAGGCCCATACTTGTGGGCGATAATTAAAGTGTACCCGTACTCATTGTGTCATACCTTTAGATATCTTACACATCTCAGTGAATACCTTCAACTCTACTTCTCTGAACCACCAGCTCAGATCGAGTGGTTTATTGCAGTAGAACTTCATTCTGCGTGTGGTCACCATATATCCTGCCTTATGTATTACATCTTTACATTACTTAGAACAAACTTACATTTATGACTCAGCATTAACCATGGATTCTCCGATATCCTATCATGGCTCTTGAATTTTTTTTTTTTTTTTTTATCTTCTAAGTTCAAGACAATCAGCATCTTCATATTACACTAAATATCATTATAAAGTTATCCACTTAAAATTGATGTTATTCAAATAAATATAATGTATAATGTCTAGGTATATCACTTTGTGTATGCAGGTACTATAACACATTCAAGTTTAAACAGTAGATTTGTAGTTCCTTCAACTTAATGTCACTGTTTCATTAGACCAAGGCTGTTCTGTCAATCTTCCTATAAGCCCCGCCTTTCTCCTCCCACTCCTCTATGTAACTGGTCACGACCCCTGTAAAAATGTAATAAAAACGTCCAAAAATGGCCAAAGAAAGCAAAACTAATCCTAAATATATTTTTTAGATATATAAATACAAAAAAACCAAGGACAGAGCATGTAGGACCCCTTAATAATGATAATGGGGAGGTTGTCACGGGCGATCAAGAGAAGGCGGAGCTACTGAATAGGTTCTTTGGTTCTGTATATACTAGGGAAGAAGGAGCTGACATTGGACAGGTCAGTGCTGGTAACACATCATGTAATGTACTGAACTGGCTTAACCCCTTAAGGACACATGACGTTCTCATACGTCTCCATTTCCGAGTCCTTAAGGACACATGACGTATGAGAACGTCATGTGTTTTACCGGCCCCCCGCAACCATCTGGAGCGGAGCCGGTCCCCGATGCCTGCTGAAATCGTTCAGCAGGCATCGGGGCATATCGCCCAGGGGGGTCATGATGACCCCCCCATGTCGGCGATGGCCGCAGATCGCTGGACAATTCAGTCCTGCGATCTGCGGCGGATTCCGGGTCAATCAGGTCTCCAGTGACCCGGTGACCCGGAATTATTGGCTGATCGGGGCCGTCAGACGGCCCCGAACAGCCAGAGCCAGCAGGGGTGAGGTGGCACTGGTGCCACCTCACGATCGCCCTGATTCGTCGGCCGGATTACCGGCCGACCAATCAGGGCGCCTGCTGCGGGTGTCACTCCCGCAACCCGCTCCGCCCCTCTTCCGGAGGACGTGAGCGGGTGCGGGACGTGCACCCCGGGTGCTGGGGACCCCGATCCCCAGGCCCCTGTTGGGATCGGGGCCCCAGGAGCAGCGGCGGCGGCGGAGACGACGAAGGACTGACCTGTGCGGCAAGGATCGTTGGAGGTGAGTGACAGCCTCCTGCTGTTGCTTAGCAACAGCTCCCAGCATGCAAAAAGGGCATGCTGGGAGCTGTAGTTATGCCACAGCAGGAGGCAGACCACCACAACTCCCAGCATTCCCTTATGGGCATGCTGGGACTTGTAGTTTTGTAACAGCTGGAGGCACATTCTTTCTATGGAAAAGTGTACCTTCAGCTGTTGTGTAACTACAACTCCCAGCTTGCACAATCAGCTAAAGTGCATGCTGGGAGTTGTAGTGGTGCATCTGGTGGTTGCATAACTACAACTCCCAGCATGCCCGTTGGCTGTCGGTGACTGCTGAGAGTTGTAGTTTTGCAACAGCTGAAGGCACACTGAGTTAAGTAGCAAACCAGTGTGTCTCCAGCTGTTGCATAACTACAATCCCCAGCATCCCCAGCCAAAGTAGAAGAAAACACGGAATCCCCAGCCAAAGTAGTATGCCTCCAGCTGTTGCATAACTACAAGACCCAGCATGCCCTTCCGCTGTCCGTACATGCTGGGGGTTGTAGCTTTTGCAACAGCTGAAGGCACACAGGTTGCAAAACACTGAGTTTGTTACCAAACTCGGTGTTTCACAACCAGTGTGCCTCCAGCTGTTGCAAAACTACAACTCCCAGCATGCACTGATAGACCGTACATGCTGGGAGTTGTAGTTTTGCAACAGCTGGATGTCCCCCCCCCCAATGTGAATGTACAGGGTACACTCACATGGGCGGAGGATTACAGTAAGTATCGGGCTGCAAGTTTGAGGTGCGGCAAAATTTCTGCCGCAGCTCAAACTGCCAGCGAGAAACTACTGTGAACCCCCCGCCCGTGCGACTGTACCCTAAAAACACTACACTACACTAACACAAAATAAAATAAAAAGTAAAAAACACTACATATACACATACCCCTACACAGCCCCCCTCCCCTCCCCAATAAAAATGAAAAACGTCTGGTACGCCACTGTTTCCAAAACGGAGCCTCCAGCTGTTGCAAAACAACTACTCCCAGTATTGCCAGATAGCCGTTGACTGTCCAGGCATGCTGGGAGTTTTACAACAGCTGGAGGCACCCTGTTTGGGAATCACTGGCGTAGAATACCCCTATGTCCACCCCTATGCAAGTCCCTAATTTAGGCCTCAAATGCGCATGGCGCTGTCACTTTGGAGCCCTGTCGTATTTCAAGGCAACAGTTTAGGGTCACATATGGGGTATCGCCGTACTCGGGAGAAATTGCCTAACAAATTTTGGTTTTTTTTTTCTGCTATTACCCTTTTTAAAAATGTAAATTTTTTGGGAAACCAAGCATTTTAGGTAAAAAATATATATATATTTTTTTACATATGCAAAAGTCGTGAATCACCTGTAGGGTATTAAGGTTCACTTTACCCCTTGTTACGTTCCCTGAGGGGTCTAGTTTCCAAAATGGTATGCCATGTGTTTTTTTTTGCTGTCCTGGCACCATAGGGGCTTCCTAAATGCGGAATGCCCCCCAAAAACCATTTGTCGCTCCTTCCCTTCTGAGCCCTCTACTGCGCCCGCCGAACAATTAACATAGACATATGAGGTATGTCCTTACTCGAGAGAAATTGGGTTTCAAATACAAGTAAAAATTTTCTAATTTTTATCCCTTGCAAAAATTCAAAAATTGGGTCTACAAGAACATGCGAGTGTAAAAAATGAAGATTTTGAATTTTCTCCTTCACTTTGAGGCTATTCCTGTGAAACACCTAAAGGGTTAAAACACTTATTGAATGTCATTTTGAATACTTTGGGGGGTGTAGTTTTTATAATGGGGTCTTTTATGGGGTATTTCTAATATGAAGACCCTTCAAATCCACTTCAAACCTGAACTGGTCCCTGAAAAATAGCGAGTTTGAAAATTTTGTGAAAAATCGGAAAATTGCTGCTGAACTTTGAAGCCCTCTGGTGTCTTCCAAAAGTAAAAACTCATAAATTTTATGATGCAAACATAAAGTAGACATATTGTATATGTGAACCCAAAAAATATATATTTTGAATATCCATTTTCCTTACAAGCAGAGAGCTTCAAAGTTAGAAAAATGCAAAATTTTCATTTTTTTCATCAAATTTGGGGATTTTTCACCAAGAAAGAATGCAAGTTACCATAAAATTTTACCACTAATTTAAAGTACAATATGTCACGAAAAAACAATCTCGGAATCAGAATGATAACTAAAAGCATTCCAGAGTTATTAATGTTTAAAGTGATAGTGGTCAGAATTGCAAAAAACGCCCCGGTCCTTAAGGTGTAAAATGGCCTGGTCCTTAAGGGGTTAATGTAGAAATGGTACAAGGTAAGTTAAGTAAAGTTAATGTAAGCAAATCTCCAGAACCGGATGGACTACACCCAAGAGTTCTTAGAGAGGTAAGTTTAGTAATATCTGTACGCTTGTTCATGATATTTAGAGAGTCTCTGGTGTCTGGTATTGTGCCAAGGGACTGGCGCAAGGCGATTGTGGTACCAATCTTCAAGAATTATAGACCGGTAAGTTTAATGTGCATTGTGGGTAAATTGTTTGAAGGACTTATAAGGGATTACATACAAGAATACATAGGGGATAATAGTATTATAAGTGATAACCAGCATGGGTTTACTAAGGACAGAAGTTGTCAAACCAATCAAATTTGCTTTTATGAAGAGGTGAGTAGAAGCCTTGACAGAGGAATGGCTGTGGATATAGTGTTTCTGGATTTTGCTAAAGCATTTGATACTGTCCATCATAGACGTCTGACAGGTAAGTTAAAGTCTTTAGGCTTGGAAACTTTAGTTTGTAACTGGATTGAACACTGGCGTGGTGGTCAATAATTCGTACTCTGATTGGTCCCCGGTTATTAGTGGTGTACCCCAAGGTTCAGTACTGGGCCCGCTGTTGTTTAATTTATTTATCAATGATATAGAGGATGGTATTAACAGCTCTGTTTCTATCTTTGCAGATGACACTAAGCTTTGTAGCACAGTACAGTCTATAGAGGATGTGCATAAGTTACAGGATGACTTGGATAGACTAAGTGTCTGGGCATCCACTTGGCAAATGAGGTTTAATGTGGATAAATGTAAAGTTATGCATCTGGGTACAAATAACATGCATGCGTCATATGTCTTAGGGGTGATTAAACTGGTGGAGTCATTGGTAGAGAAGGACCTGGGTGTACTTGTGGATCACAGACTTCAGAATAGCATGCAATGTCAGGCTGCTGCTTCCAAAGCCAGCAGGATATTGTCACGCATCAAAAGAGGCATGGACTCCAGGGACAGGGACATAATACTCCCCCTTTATAAAGCATTGGTACGGCCTCACCTGGAATATGCTGTTCAGTTTTGGGCACCAGTTCATAAAAGGGACACTGCGGAGCTGGAAAGGGTGCAGAGATGTGCGACTAAACTAATATGGGACATGGAACATTTTAGCTACGAGGAACGATTAAAGGAGTTACAATAGTTTAGTCTTGAGAAGAGTCGTTCAAGGGGGGATATGATAAACGTATATAAGTATATAAATGGCCCATACAAAAAATGTGGAGAAAAGCTGTTCCAGGTTAACCCCCCCCCCCAAAAAGGACGAGGGGGCACTCCCTCGGTCTGGAGAAAGAAAGGTTTAGTCTAAAGGGGCGACACACCTTCTTTACCATAAGAACTGTGAATTTATGGAACAGTCTACCTCAGGAACTAGTCACAGCAAGAGCAATTAATAGCTTTAAAACAGGGTTAGATACATTCCAGGAACAAAATAACATTAATGCTTATGCAGAATTATAAAACAACATCCCTTCCCCTTATCCCCTTACACCCTTCCCTTCAATTCCCTGGTTGAACTTGATGGACATATGTCTTTTTTCAACCATACTAACTATGTAACTGTGAGTCTGGCTTTTTGTCTTTCTTTCAGTTTGTTCATTCCTCAAAAATTCTTGAGCAATCAGTGCCTACATGGAGACATACCACACACATGGTAAAACATTAGAAATATTTTTCATTTACCATAAGGAGTGCAATAGCAAAAATTAGTTTTAATGAGAGTGACCCTTTAAAGTAATATTCATTAATTAAACAGTGATCACTTTTTCATTAATTTAACGTTTTATAATTAATTATTAAATATTAATTAAATATTAATGGGAAAAGGGGGGGTGATTCAAACTTTTATTAGGGCAGGGGTTAAATGATATTCATTCACTTTTTTTTTTTGCAGTGTTATAGCTCCCATAGGGACCTATAACACTGCGCACACTGATCTTTATCATTGATCACTGGTTTCTCATAGGAAACCAGTGATCGATGATTCTGCCGCTTGACTGCTCATGCCTTGATCTCAGGCACTGAGCAGTCATTCGGCAATCAGACAGCAAGGAGGCAGGTAGGGACCCTCCGGCTGTCCTGTAAGCTGTCCGGGATGCCGCGATTTCGCCGCGGCTATCCCGAACAGCTCCCTGAGCTAACCAGCATGGTTTTACTTTCATTTTAGATTCGGCGTTCAACTTTGAATGCCGCGTCTAAAGGTTTAATAGCGTGCGGCACCGCGATCAATGCCGTGGCCCCGCGTTATAGATTGGGAGCGGACTCAGGGCGTACAGGTACGCCCTGGGTCCTTAATAGGATAAAAATCCTAACCCTTCCAATACTTATCAGCTGCTGTATACTACACAGTTGAGTTGTTCTTTCCAGTCTGATCACCGTGCTCTCTGCTGACACTGTTTTTATTATAAAAATACAAAACTTATCCAATACAAAAAAAAAAAGAAGCTTAACCAGCTATAATATAAATCAAAAACACAACCCTGCCTAACCGGCCAGCCCAGCTTTACAAAGCAAAAAGAAAACAAACAAAAACACACTGACACATACCAAAAATGAACATAAAAACAGCACAACTTGGCTTAAACATTAACATACAATTAGCACTACCTGGCTGTAACTCAAACCATCCATACTCGGGGGAAAAAAAGAAAAATAAATAAATAAATAAAAATAAACAGCACAACTTGGCTTATCAAAACATAAAATTAGCACTACCCGGCTGTGACTCAAAACCATCCATACTCGGGAAACAAAACAAAAGGGGAAAATAAATAAAAAAATAAAAAATATAAATAAATAAACAAAAACATAACACAACGACTGGTCCGACTGCCATAACTATAATATGAGACAATATAAAACAATGTAGATACAAAACCAAATAGATACAAAATCACATTAATAGAAATAAATAAAATATAGTATATAAACATAAATATATGTACCCTATTTACAGAAACCTACAAAAAAAAAAAAAAAAAAAGGAAATCCCTACACTAGAACTGTGCCCTCACCCACACCACCCCTCCTGCACATGAGTCAGAGTCCATACCGTTCCTCTACAGTTTACAAAGTCCTGTCCTTAACCCCTTAAGGACTGAGCCCTTTTTCACCTTAAGGACTCGGCCATTTTTTGCACATCTGACCACTGTCACTTTAAACATTAATAACTCTGGAATGCTTTTAGTTATCATTCTGATTCCGAGATTGTTTTTTTTGTGACATATTCTACTTTAATGTAGTGGTAAAAATTTTTCGTAACTTGCATCCTTTCTTGGTGAAAAATCCCAAAATTTGATGAAAAAATAGAAAATTTTGCATTTTTCTAACTTTGAAGCTCTCTGCTTGTAAGGAAAATGGATATTCCAAATAATTTTTTTTTTTATTCACATATACAATATGTCTACTTTATATTTGCATCATAAAATTGATGAGTTTTTACTTTTGGAAGACACTAGAGGGCTTCAAAATTCCGCAGCAATTTTCCAATTTTTCACAAAATTTTGAAACTCGCTTTTTTTCAGGGACCAGTTCAGGTTTGAAGTGGATTTGAAGGGTCTTCATCTTAGAAATACCCCATAAATGACCCCATTATAAAAACTGCACCCCCGAAAGTATTCAAAATGAGATTCAGTCAGCGTTTTAACCCTTTACGGGTTTCACAGGAATAGCAGCAAAGTGAAGGAGAAAATTCACAATCTTAATTTTTTACACTCCCATGTTCTTGTAGACCCAATTTTTGAATTTTTGCAAGGGGTAAAAAGGAGAAAATTTTTACTTGTATTTGAAACCCAATTTCTCTCGAGTAAGCACATACCTCATATGTCTATGTTAATTGTTCAGCGGGCGCAGTAGAGGGCTCAGAAGGGAAGGAGCGTCAAATGGTTTTTGGGGGGCATGTCACCTTTAGGAAGCCCCTATGGTGCCAGAACAGCAAAAAAAACACATGGCATACCATTTTGGAAACTAGACCCCTCGGGGAACGTAACAAGGGGTAAAGTGAACCTTAATACCCCACAGGTGATTCACGACTTTTGCATATGTAAAAAAAAAAAAAAAAATTTTCACCTAAAATGCTTGGTTTAACTAAAGTTTTACATTTTTAAAAAGGGTAATAGCAGAAAATACCCCCCAAAATTTGAAGCCCAATTTCTCCTGATTCAGAAGACACCCCATATGGGGGTGAAAAGTGCTCTGCTGGCGCACTACAGGTCTCAGAAGAGAAGGAGTCACATTTGGCTTTTTTGAAGGAAATTTTGCTCTGGGGGCATGCCGCATTTAGGAAGCCCCTATGGTGCCAGGACAGCAAAAAAAAAACACATGGCATACCATTTTGGAAACTAGACCCCTCGGGGAACGTAACAAGGGGTAAAGTGAACCTTAATACCCTACAGGTGTTTCACGACTTTTGCATATGTAAAAAAAAATAAAAAAATTTACCTAAAATGCTTGGTTTCCCAAAAAATTTACATTTATACAAAGGGTTAAAGCAGAAAATACCCCCCAAAATTTGAAGACCAATTTCTCCCGATTCAGAAAACACCCCATATGGGGGTGAAAAGTGCTCTGTTGGCGCACTACAGGTCTCAGAAGAGAAGGAGTCACATTTGGCTTTTTGAAAGCAAATTTTGCTCTGGGGGCATGCCGCATTTAGGAAGCCCCTATGGTGCCAGGACCGCAAAAAAAAAACCACATGGCATACCATTTTGGAAACTAGAGCCCTCGGGGAATGTAACAAGGGGTTAAGTGAACCTTAATACCCCACAGGCGTTTCACGACTATTGCATATGTAAAAAAAAAAAAAATTTTTACCTAAAATGCTTCTTTTCCCAAAAACTTTACATTTTTTAAAAGGGTAAAAGCAGAAAATACCCCCAAAATTTGAAGCCCAATTTCTCCCGAGTACGGCGATACCCCATATGTGACCCTTAACTGTTGCCTTGAAATACGACAGGGCTCCAAAGTGAGAGCGCCATGCGCATTTGAGGCCTAAATTAGGGATTGCATAGGGGTGGACATAGGGGTATTCTACGCCAGTGATTCCCAAACAGGGTGCCTCCAGCTGTTGCAAAACTCCCAGCATGCCTGGACAGTCAACGGCTGTCCGACAATACTGGGAGTTGTTGTTTTGCAACAGCTGGAGGCTCCGTTTTGGAAACCGTGGCGTACCAGACGTTTTTCATTTTTATTGGGGAGGGGAGGGGGGCTGTGTAGGGGTATGTGTATATGTAGTGTTTTTTTACTCTTTATTATTTTTTGTGTTAGTGTAGTGTTTTTAGGGTACAGTCACACGGGCGGGGGTTCACAGTAGTTTCTCGCTGGCAGTTTGAGCTGTTGCAGAAAATTTGCTGCAGCTCAAACTTGCAGCCCAATACTTACTGTAATCCTCCGCCCATGTGAGTGTACCCTGTACATTCACATTGGGGGGGACATCCAGCTGTTGCAAAACTACAACTCCCAGCATGCGCTGACAGACTGTACATGCTGAGAGTTTTAGTTTTGCAACAGCTGTAGGCACACTGGTTATGTATCACGGAGTTACTCAGTGTTTCAAAACCAGTGTGCCTCCAGCTGTTGCAAAACTACAACTCCCAGCATGTACGATGCATGGTGTAAGGTGACTGGTGGGAGTTGTAGTTTGCAACAGCTGGAGGCACACCGGTCGTGAAACACTGAGTTAGGTAAAAAAAAAAAACTCTGTTTCACAACCAGTGTGCCTTCAGCTGTTGCAAAACTACAACTCTCAGCAGTCACCGACAGCCAACGGGCATGCTGGGAGTTGTAGTTATGCAACCAGCAGATGCACCACTACAACTCCCAGCATGCACTTTAGCTGTTTGTGCAAGCTGGGAGTTGTAGTTATACAACAGCTGAAGGTACACTTTTCCATAGAAAAAATGTTCCTCCAGCTGTTGCAAAACCATAAGTCCCAGCATGCCCATAAGGGAATGCTGGGAGTTGTGGTGGTCTGCCTCCTGCTGTTGCATAACTACAGCTCCCAGCATGCCCTTTTTGCATGCTGGGAGCTGTTGCTAAGCAACAGCAGGAGGCTGTAACTCACCTCCTGCTGCTGCTCCATCGCAGGCTGTCCCTCGCCGCCGCCGTCGCTCCTGGGGCCCCGATCCCAACATGGACGCCAGGGATCGGGGTCCCCAGCACCCGGGGTCGTCTTCCCGCACCCGCCCTCCGGAAGAGGGGCGGAGCGGGTGCGGGAGTGACACCCGCAGCAGGCGCCCTGATTGGTCGGCCGGTAATCCGGCCGACGAATCAGGGCGATCGTGAGGTGGCACCAGTGCCACCTCACCCCTGCAGGCTCTGGCTGTTCGGGGCCGTCAGAGACGGCCCCGAACAGCCAGTAATTCCGGGTCACCGGGTCACTGGAGACCCGATTGACCCGGAATCGCACCAGATCGCTGGACTGAATTGTCCAGCGATCTGCGGCGATCGCCGACATGGGGGGGCATAATGACCCCCCTGGGCGATATGCCGGGATGCCTGCTGAATGATTTCAGCAGGCATCCGGCTCCGGTCCCCAACCGGCTAGCGGTGGGGACCGGAATTCCCACGGGCGTATGGATACGCCCTGCGTCCTTAAGGACTCGGGATGCAGGGCGTATCCATACGCCCTGCGTCCTTAAGAGGTTAAAGGGGTACTCCGGTGAAAACCTTTTTTTTCTTTTAAATCAACTGGTGGCAGAAAGTTAAACATATTTGTAAATTACTTCTATTAAAAAATCTTAATCCTTCCTGTACTTATTAGCTGCTGAATACTACAGAGGAAATTCTTTTCTTTTTGGAATGCTCTCTGGTGGCATCACGAGCACAGTTCTCTCTGCTGACGTTATTATAATAATAATAACGCTTTATTTATTGTTGTCCTTAGTGGGATTTGAACCCAAGTCCCCAGCACTGCAAGGCAGCATTGCTAACCACTGTGCCACCATGCTGCCCTTAGCATACATCTGCTATGCACGGTTGCTAAAATGGACAGAGATGTCAGCAGAGAGCACTGTGTTCGTGATGTCATCAGTGTTCCAAAAAGAAAGGAATTTCCTCTGTAGCATTCAGCAGCTAATAAGTACTGGAAGGATTAAGATTTTTTAATAGAAGTAATTTACAAATGTGTTTTATTTTCTGCCACCAGTTGATTTAAAAGAAAAAAGGTTTTCACCAGAGTACCCCTTTAACTGACCCATTTCAGGTCCCCCAAAAACACACCACCACCCACAAATACACCCTCCCCACCCAACCAACTTTTACACAAACTTATACATACTAACTAACAAACACTGAACCACAACCCACTTTAGGCCCAAGTTTGGTTGCCTGTAAGCCCTTCATGCCATATCAGCTTAAAACTAAACAAAAAAGCTAGCATGCACATGCATTAGCACACCACCAGGAAGAAGGATGGCAGACTTGATATATCAAAATAATTTTTAACTCTTTTCCTAACTCCCCCTACAATTCTCCCTAATTCTATCCCTCCATTAAAACTAACCCTACTCTCACCCTATCTCTATCCCTATAACACTTCCCCTATCCAAAATAAAGGTACTCTACCCAAAAGATCTAGTACCTAGGGCACATCAAAAGAAAACCCTCTCCACAGGAGAGAAGCCCTACTGGTACCAAGACTGCCATACTCCAAAGACCCGATCTTCCCGAGGTCACCGGTGATATTCCTACAGACCTCCACCTCGGAGAGGATTTTCTATTGGGTCGACACTAAACACCGTGCGTTCCACGTGTAGTACCTAACCACTAAACCAACTAAGAATAAAGTGCCCCGGTCTCGGCCACCCAAGTTCCTAAATGCCCCATAAGCCCACTCCGGGTAGGTAAGGCCGGCAAGTTGACTCCAGCCGATGGAAGCACCCACCCGGTTGTAAACCCCTATATTAAAGGGACAATGAAGCAGGAAGTGGTCCATGCTTTCCAGCGTGTCCCCACACTCTTCTCGGGGACATCCCCGGTCATCAGAGTTCCTGCACTTCAGGTTGTCCCTTACATATAGCTTCCCCTGAAAGCAGCGCCAGGCCAAGTCCCAAAACTTCTGGGGGATCCTTTTTATGTTTAAAAGGTACAACCCCACCCTCAGATCCCGACCTGGGCAGTCCCTGAGCTCCAGAGGCTTCTGGAAGTGGGTCAACAGAACCCGTTTGTCAAGGAACTGCCTTGACTGGGTCCTGATCTCCCACACTCCCAGACCCCACCGACGTATCGCCTTCAGAGTCGGGGTAGCGTAAGCCGGAAAATATCCACGGGGCATACGGAGGTCCTTCACTCGCCCTCCTCTCTCCCATTCCTGGAAGAAAGGCCGAAACCATTCTCTGCAGGAGAGTACCCACGGAGGAGCCCTCTCTGACCAGAGGTTTGAGATCTTAGCTTTTAAAAAGGTGTTCGTTAAGAACACCACAGGGTTTACCATAGATAAACCCCCATGTCTCCTCGTGCGGTACGTAATCTCCCTCTTGACTAGGTTCATCCTTTTCCCTTATAACAGTTGGAAAAACAGGCTGTAGATCCTAGTGTGGTAGGCCTCTGGCAAGATACATACACTGCCCAGATAGATAAACAAGTGGAGCAGGTATGATTTGATCAGGTGTACCCTTTCCCTGAGGGTCAAAGACCAACCCTTCCACTGGTCCACCTTCTGAGTGGCATCCTGGAGCTTACCATCCCAGTTTTTGGTGGGATAATCATCCTGGCCAAATGTGATGCCTAAGACTTTTGCTGATTCTTGGGGCCCTGGAAGGGTGTCCGGGAGATCAAACGTGGGATCCCCCCCCCTCCCAGCCAGAGACTCTCACACTTATCCCGGTTGATCTTAGACACGGATGCCAACGAATAGCGTTACACCGCTGACATCACCACATCAACCTCCTCTCTCGGGGAGACAAAAATAGTGACATCGTCAGCGTACGCCACTACCCTCTGGATGGCCTCCGGCTCCGCCAGACTCATCCCGACTCCCGCCAATGGTCCGCGACTCACCCTCCTAAGGAAGGGATCGATCGCGAACACATAACAGCGGGCTCAAAGGACAACCCTGACGGACTCCGGACCCCACTTCAAAAGAGTGGCCAGACCACCCGTTCACCAGTGGGAAACTCTCTGCCCCTGCATACAAGATCTTAAGCCAATTAACAAGAGAACTTGGTAAGCCATATCTCAGGAGGACGGATCAGAGGTACTCGTGGTTCACCCGATCAAATGCTTTGGCCTGATCCAAGGACAGCAAGTACCCCTTCCAGAAACCCGCACTACTCCGCTCCACTGCCTCCCTGACACTAAGGACAGCACTTAAGGTGCTTCGGCCTGGAACAGTGCAGTGCTTGGCCTCCGAAAGGAGCCGGGGTGCAAACTTCACCAGCCGATTAAACAGTATCTTGGCCAGAAGCTTCCTGTCCATATTGAGAAGAGCTATGGGTCTCCAATTCTCAATACGGCTGGGATCTTTACCCTTTGAGAGAAGAATCAGGGCTGACCTCCTCATTGACTTCGGCAGAGTGTCCGAGGAGAGACACTCATTGAATACCTCAGTCAAGAGGGGAGCTAAAGACTCCTTAAAGGTCCTGTACCACTCAGATGTTAAGCCATCTGGACCTGGCGACTTCTCGATTGCCAGTCTCACTTCCTCTTCCCTGATCTCTTCTGCCAAAACGCCAAGAGAGAGGTCTACCCCTGGCTCAGGAATGGTTTCAGCCAGGAAACCCGACATCACATCCCGATCCAGACCCTTCCTTCCCAAGAGGTGAGAGTAGAAGGATCTGACGATCTCCAAGATCCCTGATCTGGACCCATTCAGAGATCCCGTACCATCAATCAGTCCTGAAATGACTTTATTACTCACTGACATCTTACAGTTTCTGTAATGGTCTGGCGAGCAGTACCTCCCGTAATTCCTCTCAAAAACCAAAGATGCGTGCCTATCGTACTGACACCTCATCAGCAAGGACTTCACTCTGGGGATATCCTCTCGGCTACTTCCAGTCGAGACGAGAAGTTCGAGTTTCCTCCTCAGACCCTGATACAGGCGATACCTGTTCAGGGACCTGAGGCTCTAGAGCTGGCGGAAGAACCCCGCAACCCGCTTCTTGAATATCTCCCACCACTTTGACTTACTACTACATAGGTCCAGTAAAGGTACCTGACTCTGAAGAAAATCCTCAAAGGACTGTCTTATCTCCGTTTCCTCCAGGAGGGACGAATTCAGCTTCCAATAACCTTTTGCCATCCGGGGGGTCTCTGAAACATTCAGGGAAAACGAAATCATACAGTGATCGGAGAACTCCATCTCAACCACGGACACTGCGGAAGAGACGGATTCCTCCTTTAAATAAAACCTATCTATCCTAGACCTGCGACTACCTTGATGATAGGTGAAACCCGCATGGCCTGAGGGGCTCCGGATGTGGGCGTCCTCTAGGAGAGCTTCTCTAGTTATGCTAATCAGTGCCACACTATCGCAAGTCAGCGGACCATTGGAGCCTCTCCTATCTTGGGACCTTGTGACATTATTGAAGTACCCTCCAAAGATCACTTGCCGACTCGTAAAAAGAAACGGCTTAATCCTCATAAAGAGATCTTTACGGCCCCGCTTAGTTTGCAGGGCATAGATGTTAATAAGCCGGAGCTCTTGTCCCTTCATGAAGACATCTAAGATCAGGCACCTCCCCATTTCTAATTCAATAACCCGTTGACATTCAACAGGAGCGGTAAAAAGGACCGCCACCCCACTATATGGCTCAGCCGCAAGAGACCAGTGGGAGGGCCCACGCCTCCACTCTCTTCTGGCTTTTACCAGAGAGGCTAGATCTGACAACCTGGTCTCCTGTAAAAAGAAAATGTCGGCTTCAACGCGGACGAGAAAATCAAAGGCTGCAAATCTAGCCGTATCCAACTTTATGCTGGCACAGTTAATAGATGCCAGCGTCAATGGGGTGAGTGGCGCCATAAAGGGTGATTGAATTAGATGGCCTCACCCTTTATTTATTTTTCCCCTTCTTTTTAGCCCCCTCATCCCCCGAAGATGACGAGAGGGCAGGACCACTCTTACATCTTTTTTTCGACTCTTATTGGTCCATAAGGTCCCCGTTTCCGTCCGGCCCCGGTCTAGCCCTGCCCTCCGAGGAAGGTGCCTCGACAGGACAGGGCCCAGTTCCCCCCAGAGGCTCTTTCTCCCGAGGCACCCCGCCCTCACCTTCCCCCTCCAAGGAGGGGGAGGAGATGGTATCGAGGACGAGGTACCGGTTTGACAGGTCAATCAGAGGGGGGGCAGTCAGGCTTCCGTTTTGGATCTGGCCCGCAGTACAAGGAACAGAGGGCTCTGACCTCTTTCTCCCTTTCCTTTTGCCCTTGTCTTTCTTTTTGGGCCTCTCCCCACTATCCTCATCCACACTTTCATAGTGGGAGGAATCGGAAGTGTCGGCCATATTGCCTTCCTCTCTGTGAAGTCTCCCGATCTCCTCATCTAGCACGTTCTCCTCCAGGGTTTCAGCAGTTACAGGGCCAGCTTCAGAAGCAGGGGCTGAAGCTACCACCGCCACCTGGGCACTCTCCAGCTCCCTACTCCTTCTACGATTTTCCTCCCGCCTTTGTTTGGCGGGGCCCTTTTTCCTCCTCACTAGCCCTGTTGCGCCCCCATCCCTGCCCGTACCCTCCCCAGCCGAGGCAACTTCACAGCTCTCCTCAGCCAGAGCGGCCGCTGCACGGGCGAAGGCGCTAGGACAACGGCTAAAAGGGTGCCCGAGGACACCACACAGGTGGCACCGGATCTGCCTATCACGTCCAAGGAAGGCGGCTGACGGAATGTGGGCAACCGTACTCCCTGAACGTTTGAGTTTGACGGAAAATGTCCAGGCCCCGGACCAGATCCCGTGCTCATCAAAGTTTTTCTTGGGCATGTCCGTCACATCCCCATACCGTCCGAGCCAGGTCATGATGTCATAACAAGAAAACGACTCGTTACGGCTCAAAACGGTCACTTTGACAGTTCTGACGGGAAATCGCCTTTACGGCGAAATCCCGCCAGCCGGGCTCGTTCTTCGCTACTTTGTAGTTTGACCAGAAGAGTTCAAGACCCTCTGGCCGAACGAAACTGACGTCAAACTCAGACAAACCATAGGGGTGAATCAGGGCAAAGATGTCACTCACCCTGAATTCCATCTGAAGGAGGAGCTCAACCACTTTAGCGCGAGGTGGACAATCATCCTCGCCCCTCCAAATCAGACGGACCACATTCCTACGGTTATTGTCCTGCCTGGGTGTCGTGAGGGACCAGACCACCTCCCCATTCTGCTCTCGGAAAGCCCCCAAACCGTGCCTCTCTATCCAGAAAGACAGATCGACCTCACCCCTTCGCTCTACCTGGATCGACCTGTCGCCCCTGCGTAGAGCCTCCAGGAGGCGCTGTTGCAAGTGGCCTCCAGAGCCAGATGGAGACGGGGACTCCCCTGAACCCCCGGCAGTGACATCGGCATAGCTCCTAGGAGCAGTCACTACCGGGGGGGGGGAGGGGCAGCCGGACCAGACACACACCTAGACCCAGAACCAGACCCAGAACCATTAATACCACCATTCACACCACTACGCTCATCATTTTTATTTCCTTTCATGCTAGACTTTCCATTCATGCCTCTACTACTACCACCAACATTCATTCCACTGACACTCCCACATACACTCCTCTCATCCACAACACTACTACACCCATCATTCTCACAACTTGCACTCATAGCATCCTCCCTAACAAATTCTGGGCTGGGCGCCAGGCTCGGCTGCATGGGCTCTGCCGCTGATCCTGGTGCCCGGACACTCCCCCCCCCCCCTCACAGAGGAGTGCCCCGCTGAACACACAGTACTCTGTGGACTGCCCGCTGAGCACATGGACCCACCGCTCTCTGCCACCGGCGCCCGGACACTCCCCCCTCACAGGGGAGTGCCCTGAAGCGTCGGCAATGCCCATGGCACGCGGGGAACCGCCTCCCGAGCACACGGCAGAAAAGCTTGCCTCGCCACTGCCCACCATGAGCCCATCCTGCCCCTCCCTACCGGCAGGATGGGTGGGCTTCACATCTATTGCGTCCACAGCCTTTCCTGACGCCATGCTGTATCCCCCATGCTGGCTCCGTTCCACCACAGAAACGGAGTCTGGCAGTCTGGGGGGCCCAGCAGCCTGAACCAGCTTTGCAGCTGGCCCAGACTGCTGGAAAGGAACAAACACATACTGCACAGATTCTTGTGTCTTTTGCTTTTTCCTCTTAACTGTCACATATTCACAGAGATCATCACCAAAGGTGAAATGCTGGAGGTGGGCTGGGGACTCCTGCATGACTATCGCCCTTAGCAATCCCCCAGCCTCACTCTCCACATCATCCTCCTCGCTCTCACTTGAAGGAAGAGCCACCTGGGCCGGTTCAATATAGCTGTCCTGGGTGGCCTGGGTGTCACAGGGAGCAGCCACAGGCACAGCGTCTTCTTCCACCTTCTCATCCTTTTCCTCATCACCACGATCCTCACTTTCTTCACCGCCACTACTCTCCCCATCATCCACCTCCACTTTACCTGGGGATTTTGTGGCGGCAAACCGGTCTTCATTAATCAGCTTTTACTGGAAACGACCGCTTCCCTCCAGGATCTCGTCTCTCCTCTCCTCCAGCTTCACAATCTCGCTTTTCAGCGCTGTGATCCTCTTTCTTAGCTCTGGCCTGTTCTTTTTGGACCCCGTGCTCACCAGATTCTGAGCTACACGTAGATCCTCCCTGGCCATCCTCAGCTTCTTACCGCACTGGTCATATTCCGCAAAGCGTGCGGCCATGCGGGAGCAGTATGTATCGCTCGTCTCCTTGGGCCCTCTCTCTGCCCAAATCTCCACTCTTTTCCTCCTCACCTTGCTTCCTCCAGATCTCTGGTTGGCACCCGTCGCCGTGGAAGCAGAGCCTGTATTGCTGCAGACTCTGCCAGATTTTCTTCCTCCGGCCGGAACAATGGCTGTTGCAGTTTTCTCTCCACCCCCCGCCAGCCTGGAAGAACGGGGAGTGGAGGCTCGAGACTTCCGGGGCTCCATGCAGGGGAGGCTCTCCCCAGGAGTCTGCCACCCTCCTGGGAAAAGCTGTTAGAACACCTGCCTCTATAGTCTTCTTGGAAGTCCTGGAGAGCTCAAACAGGGACACACCTGCACGCTTCTCACACTAAACAGCTGTGTTTCACAGGATGTGCCCTCTGCTGACACCTCTGTCCATGTCCGGAACTGTCCAGAGTAGAAGCAAACCCCCATAGCAAGCTTCTCCTGCTCTGTACAGTTCCTGGCATGGACAGAGGTGTCAGCAGAGAGCACTGTGGTCAGACAGAAAAGAACTTCATGTGGAGCATACAGCAGCTCATAGGAAGTTAAACAGATTTGTAAATTACTTCTAATACCAGTTGATTTGGAAACCAATGCAGCACCTGTGCATACTATTATCTCTCCTTGGCACAGTTTTCCAACTAGGGTGCCTCCAGCTGTAGCACAACTACAACTTCGGCTGTCTAGGCATGCTGGGAGTTGTAGTTTTGCAAAAGCGGGGAAACAACCTAGTTGGGAAACACTGCTCCATGATTACAGATTAGAAACAATCCATCTGATCTTGCGGTCACATCTTAGGCTCCCCTACACATTAGACATGTGTTGGTGGATTCCGGGAGCCTAATAACATTTAATGTTCAGAGAGAGAAAGCTCTGGCATATTGGATTTTATTTGTCTGATCCTATTGATCTCAGGGAGATAAGCCACCGCTAGAGTCTTTGCCCCCTCTCGTAATTTAAAACACATGAACACTCAGCAGATCATTACATTTATGGCAAATTTTACACTTTCTGAAGTCCCAGCTTCTACTGCCTATAAGGCCCGGTTTACATGGTGGAATTTGCCGGACAGAATTCTGCCAGGGATTCCGTGTGTGGAACTAGGACAGCGCAGACTGCATTGACGTTCCCATAGATGGCAATGAATTTCTGAGTGGATCCGTTTAGAAATGCAGCATAAAACAAGCGTTGATCAAAGGATTCTCTACACAGCCCGATCATTGTGATCGAAGGGCCACACAAATGATTGCTGGACTATCATTGTGTCCATTAACATAGTGTTAGCAGCACATCTGTTTACACAGGGAGCCGTGCTACCAACAAATGATTTAAAGCTTTTGCCCTATTACAGAACAAATAATGCTTATATATGCATTAGGTCATGCAGATGCTTACATGTCTTTTTTGTGTGTCTAGCTTCTGTATTTGGCTCACAAATCCCTCTGTTCACCATCACTGCTGTTCTGGGTCCCTTCATCCAGACACTGCGGGCTGCTCTGTAACCCCGCCTCTGTTTTCATGCTGCAGTCTGATAAGACCGGAGCGAGCACAGAGGAGTGCTAGCCCACGCTCACTTGTTGGACTTTGCCCATGCCTGTGCTTCGCTTAGACAAAGATGATGCTGCAGAGGGACAGGATCATGTTCTGGGTGGTATGGAGACCTATTTTTTTTTTTATAAAACCATTATTTCTATAAAAAGATCTTCTTTTAATAATGTATACTTAGAATGTTTTACCAATATGTATAACAATTTTTTTATTTTAACAGTTCCCATTTAATAAATCTGTCTGAGCAGTGACTGGGCCATACACAAACACAGGGATTTTTGTTGTATTCATATCAGGTCACTGGCATACAGCTTATTAACCCCTTAAGGATCAAGGGTTTTTCTGTTTTTTGCACTTTCTTTTTTTCCTCCTTACCTTTTAAAAATCATAACCCTTTCAATTTTGCACCTAAAAATCCATATGATTTTTAGGTGCAAAGCATATTTTTTGCGCCACCAATTCTACTTTGCAGTGACATGTCATTTTACAGAAAAAACTACGGCGAAACGAAAAAAAATCAACGCGCAACGAAATTGAAGAAAAAACGCCATTTTGTAACTTTTGGGGCCTTCCTTTTCTACGCAGTACATTTTTCGGTAGAAATTACACCTTATCTTAATCTGTATATCAAATACGGTTAAAATTATCCCCTACTTATAAAGGTTTGATTTTGTCGTACTTCTGTAAAAAAATCATAACTACATGCAAAAAAATGTATACGTTTAAAATTGTCATCTTCTGACCCCTATAACTTTTTTATTTTTCCACATATGGGGCGGTATGAGAGCTATTTTTTTGCGCCGTGATCTGAAGTTTTTAGCGGTACCATTTTTGTTTTGATCGGACTTTTTGATTGCTTTTTATTCATTATTTCATGATACAGAAAGCGACCAAAAATATGTTATTTTGGACTCTGGAATTTTTTTGCGCCTACGCCATTGACCGTGCGGTTTAATTAATGATATATTTTTATAGTTCGGACATTTACGCACGCGGCGATACCACATTTGTTAATATTTATTTTTATTTACATGGTGTTTTCTTTTAATGGGAAAAGGGGGGTGATTTGAACTTTTATTAAGGAAAGGGTTAAATCACATTTATTAACCTTTTTTTTTTGCAGTGTTATAGGTCCCATAGGGACCTATAAAACTGCACACACTGATTGCCAGCACTGTTCACTGCAAAGCCATAGCTTTGCAGTGATCAGGGTTATCGGCGGTCGATTGCTCAAGCCTGAATCTCAGGCTTGGAGCAATCGCCGAGGGGACACGCCGGAGGCAGGTAAGAGGACCTCCGCTCGTGTCCCAGCTGATCGGGACACCGCATTTTCACTGTGGTGGTCCCGATCAGCCTCGCCGGGAAGGTTTTACTTTTGGTTTAGACGCGGCATTCAACTTTGAACCCCGCTTCTAAAGAGTTGATAGTGTGCGGCACCGCGATCGCTGCTGCACGCTATTAGCCCCGGGTCCCGGCATCAGATACATGCTGGGACCGACCCGATATCGCGGGAGCCGGCCAAGGACATAAATATACGTTCTTGGTCGTTAAGGGAGCCCTCACTGCCACACCCCCTTGACAATTTACTCAGTCCACTTTTTTTTTTTAACAACTTGTAGGCAAGTCAAAAAGTCATAACAGAGCGATGCAGAAAAAAATGGCTACTTTTTAACCCCTTAACCCCTTAACGACGCAGGACGTATATTTACGTCCTGCGCCGGCTCCCGCGATATGAAGCGGGATCGCGCCGCGATCCCGCATCATATCGCGTCGGTCCCGGCGCTAATCAACGGCCGGGACCCGCGGCTAATACCACACATCGCCGATCGCGGCGATGTGCGGTATTAACCCTTTAGAAGCGGCGGTCAAAGCTGACCGCCGCTTCTAAAGTGAAAGTGAAAGTGACCCGGCTGCTCAGTCGGGCTGATCGGGACCGCCGCGGTGAAATCGCGGCGTCCCGAACAGCTGATCGGACACCGGGAGGGCTCTTACCTGCCTCCCCGGTGTCCGATCGACGAATGACTGCTCCGTGCCTGAGATCCAGACAGGAGCAGTCAAGCGCCGATAATGCTGATCACAGGCGTGTTAATGCACGCCAGTGATCAGCATTAGAGATCAGTGTGTGCAGTGTTATAGGTCCCTATGGGACCTATAACACTGCAAAAAAAATGTAAAAAAAAAGTGTTAATAAAGGTTATTTAAACCCTTCCCTAATAAAAGTTTGAATCACCCCCCTTTTCCCATAAAAAAAAATAAAACAGTGTAAAAAAAATAAACATATGTGGTATCGCCGCGTGCGTAAATGTCCGAACTATAAAAATATATCATTAATTAAGCCGTACGGTCAATGGCGTACGCGCAAAAAAATTCCAAAGTCCAAAAAAGCGTATTTTGGTCACTTTTTATATCATTAAAAAATGAATAAAAAGTGATCAAAAAGTCCGATCAAAACAAAAATCATACCGATAAAAACTTCAGATCACGGCGCAAAAAATGAGTCCTCATACCACCCCATACGTGGAAAAATAAAAAAGTTATAGGGGTCGGAAGATGACATTTTTAAACGTATAAATTTTCCTGCATGTAGTTATGATTTTTTCCAGAAGTGCGACAAAATCAAACCTATATAAGTAGGGTATCATTTTAACCGTATGGACCTACAGAATAAAGATAAGGTGTAATTTTTACCGAAATATGCACTGCGTAGAAACGAAAGCCCCCAAAAGTTACAAAATGGCGTTTTTTTTTTCGATTTTGTCGCACAATGATTTTTTTTTCCGTTTCGCCGTGCATTTTTGGGTAAAATGACTAATGTCACTGCAAAGTAGAATTGGCGACGCAAAAAATAAGCCATAATATGGATTTTTAGGTGGAAAATTGAAAGGGTTATGATTTTTAAAAGGTAAGGAGGAAAAAACGAAAGTGCAAAAACGGAAAAACCCTGAGTCCTTAAGGGGTTAAGGATCAAGGGCGTACAGGTACGCCCATGGGAATTCCAGTCCCTGCCACTCGCCGGGTGGGTACCGGACCAGGATGCTTGCTGAAATCATTTAGCAGGCATCCTGTGACCCCCCCCCGTCTGCATTTGCCACAGATCGACAGTGAATTCTGGTGATTCCGGTCATGTGTGACCCAATGCCCTGGAATTAGAAGGGGATCGTCAGTGTACTATACACCGCCAATCACCTCCTGTTGCCGGGGTGGGGGGGGGGGGGGGGGGGGGGGCTTTGTGCCAATCAGAGGAAGGGTTAATGTCCCCTTCTCTCAGCTCTGCCAGCCCACCGAGCTCAGTCAACAGGCAGAGCTTAGAGAAGGAGCAAGGGAACCCCCCCCCCCCCCCCCTCTGACCAGATCTGTGCCCCTCAGGGCAGAAGTGGCCTCCTGCCACCTTTAGTTCAGGGCGAGTGTGTGGAGGGACAGAGAAAAAAAAAAATCACCCTCCCCGACAGGTCCTCAAGGGTCCGCCGCATGACCCGGGCACTATTAGGGCTTCAGGGAGTCTAATTTGGCAACTTTTTTTGGGGGGGCCAAAGCTTTTTTTTTATAGAGCTTGCACCGAACACATACATACTTACCTGCACTGTCTCTTATCAATTTTAGTATATTCCCTCGAAGCAGGCGCGGTATGTTGTGGAACTCTACAAACTTTGCGACAGTACCTCGAGGTACACTTGCAAGTTTAGAGTATATGAGGGATGGGATTCCCGTATTGAACCCAGAATCCCGTATTGAACCCCCAGAATGTCCCCCCACACTGGGTGTTAGTGGGAAAATCGTTTGAGACCTTATGCACACATTGCAGGATAAAGGTTACCACATGTACGTGGATAACTTTTATACCAGCATCCCTCTGTTCACATCCCTTACCGCCAGATCCACGTCTGCTTGTGGGACCGTGCAGAAGAACCAGAGAGGCCTCCCTCTAAATTTTCTCCAGGCACCTATTCCCAAGGGTGAGTCCTGTGCCCTTACCCACGAAAACCTGTTGCTGGTCAGGTATAAGGATAAGAGGGATGTCCTTATACTCACCACTATTCATGGCAACGGCAGCTCGCCTGTCCCTGTGAGAGGTACCACACCGGTCCTCATGCCCAATTGTATTCTGGACTACAATCAGTATATTGGGGGAGTGTATCTCTCTGACCAAGTCCTCAAGCCATACAACGTCATGCGGAAAACACGGGTATGGTACAAAAAAGTTGTGGTCTACTTGGTACAGGTTGCCATGTACAACTCTTTTGTACTGTCCCAGTACGCTGGCAACACAGGGACATTCCTCCAGTTCCAAGAAAAAGTCCTATGGGCCCTGATCTTTGGCGACTGGGAAAGAGCAGGCCGGAGTTCCCAAGGAACTGGAGTAATAGGTGCCAGGATCATCCCAGGTGAGGTCCCCCAGAATGGAAAGAAGGGAAGATCGCAGAAAAAAAATGCAGTGTCTCACAAGAGGGGGATACAGAAGGACACCACCACTAAATGTGACACTTGCCCCGATCATCAGGGCCTCTGCACTAAAAACTGCTTCAGGGAGTATCACACTTGCATGCAGTACTAAATTTCCCCTTTTCATTTTAACTTCCCATAATTTGACCCCAAAATATACCAAGTCTAGTGTACATTCCAAATTTTAACCCCATAAACCACTAAATTGCCCCAAAAAAACTTTCATTAAAAAAAAAAAAAAACCTGATAAGACCTCTGGGGGTATTTTTTTTCTCCCAAAAATGGGTCATGGGTCACTGAGTCACTATCAACAGGGATTTTTTTATGTTGCCATAAATGCGCAGCGCTCTCTCTCCACCTGAGCACCGCATTTGAGGCAACAGGTTAGGGACGGCTACACACATCACATTCCCAGAATGATGATTCAGAGCATAGGGTTTGGGGCGGGCATACTTTTTTACTTTGGCTATGCTCTGGGTCATCATTCTGGGAACATAATTGGCATATCAGTACTAAAATTGCATTTTTCATCCCCCCCCTCCATAGTAGAATTTACCCCTTGTAAAAATTCAAAACTGTGTCTACAAGAACATGAGTGTAAAAGAGTGAAGATTTTGAATTTTCTCCTTCACTTTGCTATTCCTGTGAAATACCTAAAGGGTTAATACTTTCTGCATGTCATTTTGAATACTTTGAGGGGTGCAGTTTCTATAATGGGGTCATTTATGGGGTATTTCTAATATGAAGGCCCTTCAAATCCACTTCAAACTGAACTGGTCCATGAAAATTTCGGATTTTGAAAATGTTGTGAAAAATTGGAAAATTGCTGCTGAACTTTCAATCTTCTGATGTCTTCCAAAAGTAAAAACTTGTCAACTTTATGATACCAATATAAAAGTAGACATATTGTATATGTGAATAAATATATAATTTATTTGGGATGTCCATTTTCCATATAAGCAGAGAGTTTCAAAGTAAAAAAAAATTCAAGATTTTCAAATTTTTCATCAAATTTAGGAAATTTTCACCAAGAAATGATGCAAGTATCGACGAAAATTTACCACTAAAAATAGAATATGTCACGAAAAAATAATCTCTGAATCAGAATGAAAAGTAAAAAGCATCCCAGAGTTATTAATGCTTCAATGAGTTAGATGTGCAAAAAAATAAAAAATGCTCTGGTGTTTAAGGTGAAAATGGGCTTGGTCCTTAAGGGGTTAACTTAAAAAAAACCTGGCATAAATACTTGTTTTATTCTAAATCAGTTAAAAAAAATTAATCATAAGACCACTGTTAAAAATGTGTCTCAATTTTTTTTTCCAATGAAACTGAGATGCAATCCCACACACACACACACACACACTCTGAGGACAGGGGCGCTCTGTTCCGTTTTTGTAACCCTGGATAACGCCTTTAAATGGTGCTCACCTGGACTGTGTGATATTGTGTGTATGTATTAACCCCTTAAGGATGGACCCATCTTTTACCTTAATGACCAGGCTCTTTTTTTTTTTATTTGACTTGTGTCCCTTTAAAATGGTAATAACTTTAGAATGTTTTTTCTGAGCGAAGCGATTCTGATATCCTTTTTTGTGACATATGTAGAAATTATAAATATAAAATATTTATGTGAACCAGTCCTCAAAAGCACAGGGGAGAGAAGAAGGAAAAGACTAGTGGAGATGGGATCCAATAAATGGTCTTTATTATATAAAAAGGATATATATGACCAATCGCCTAGCAGGGCCCTTGCTAAAGGCGAATGGCATATACTGGGTAAAAAATAGATATAATAAAAAATACAGAATATAGTAGGATTAAAATGAAATAAATATGATGGGTAAGTAGCACCAAAGAAAATTCATTAATTAAATATCTGCTGCATATATCAGGAGAAAACGTTCTCAGTCCATATAATTCATAGGGATATTTCAATGAAAAATCCACAAGAAATGTCCAGAATGAAAAGTCACAATTAGTTTGGGTGTGTCCGGAGTAACGGTATATGGTAGTGAATGTAGCGACAATAGCTACAATAGGAAATTCATGGACAGGTAATGCAGACAATGTGGCAAACACTGTCAGCGATGAAGATGTCAAGTCTCGGTGCACAGCACCACTCACCCTCCTTTGGAGTCCTCAGGTCCGGGCACCTATAGCTACTGAAGAAAAGGCCCGCGGCCTTGAAACGCGTCTAGCCCATTATCTGCACCTTATCCATAAGTGTATATCACTTCAAATAGACTGTATCTGCCATATTCCAATTGCAACAGCTGGATGCCCGCGATTCCGGGACCACTGCTGCACGCGCGCTGTTAGCACCTTATTCATACGTGCAAACCGCACCACCTGTTACCTGCATCCTCTCACAGCCCCGGTCGGCAGAGTTACTCCTGGACATCATCCTCCCCAAGGCCGGACGCCTCCCGTGCCAGCCCAGGACACTCGGACCCCCGGAGATTCAGTCATTCACCCAGCATACCACCCAGGCGGGCATTGATATCCAGAGTGCCGGACTCAGCAGTGCCAGCCCGGACCTGAGGACTCCAAAGGAGGGTGAGTGGTGCTGTGCACCGAGACTTGACATCTTCATCGCTGACAGTGTTTGCCACATTGTCTGCATTACCTGTCCATGAATTTCCTATTGTAGCTATTGTCGCTACATTCACTACCATATATACCGTTACTCCGGACACACCCAAACTAATTGTGACTTTTCATTCTGGACATTTCTTGTGGATTTTTCATTGAAATATCCCTATGAATTATATGGACTGAGAACGTTTTCTCCTGATATATGCAGCAGATATTTAATTAATGAATTTTCTTTGGTGCTACTTACCCATCATATTTATTTCATTTTAATCCTACTATATTCTGTATTTTTTATTATATCTATTTTTTACCCAGTATATGCCATTCGCCTTTAGCAAGGGCCCTGCTAGGCGATTGGTCATATACCGTATTTATCGGTGTATAACACGCACTTTTTAGGCAAAAATTTTTAGCCTAAAGTCTATGTGCGTGTTATACGCCGATACCGCCCCAGGAAAGGCAGGTGGAAAGAGGCCGTCGCTGCCCGTTCTGTCCCCCTATCGGTACCGGCGCCCCACTGCCGGCGCCGATAGCCAGGGGGAGAGAAGGGGCAGCGGCACCCATTGCCGGCGCCGCTGCACCGTTGCCTCCCCCCATCCCCGGTGGCATAATTACCTGAGTCGGGTCCGCGCTGCTGCAGGTTTCCAGGCGTGCGTCCCCTTCGTCGTTGCTATGCGCTGCACGGCGCGGCGCATGACGTTGCATAGCAACGACGCAGGGGACGCACGCCGGAGGCCTGCAGCAGCGCGGACCCGACTCAGGTAATTATGCCACCGGGGATGGGGGGAGGCAACGGGGCAGCGGCGCCGGCAATGGGTGCCGCTGCCCCTTCTCTCCCCCTGGCTATCGGCGCCAGCAGTGGGGCGCCGGCACCGATAGTCAGGGGGACAGAACGGGCAGCGCCGCCGATAGCCAGGGGGAGAGAAGAGCCGGCAGCAGCGCTCTAGACCCCAGGAAAGGCAGGGGGAGAGAAGCGGGCAGCGACGGCCTCTCTCCTCCTGCCTTTCCTGGGGGTGTATCGGGGTATATACGCGCACACACGCACCCTCATTTTACCATGGATATTTGGGTAAAAAACATTTTTTACCCAAATATCCTTGGTAAAATGAGGGTGCGTGTTATAGGCCGGTGCGTGGTATACCCCGATAAATACGGTATATCCTTTTTATATAATAAAGACCATTTCTTGGATCCCATCTCCACGAGTCTTTTCCTTCTTCTCTCCCCTGTGCTTTTGAAGACTGGTTCACATAAATATTTTATATTTATAATTTCTACATATTACATTAGGCCTTTTGGGTGAAGGCAACACCTTTAACCTCAAGCACATTATTTCTTTTATCCTAAGTGAGCTGCACATATTTTACATTTCCTTTTTTGTGACATATTGTACTTTATGTAAGTAGTGCATTTTTGTTGACACATGCAGAAATTTGTGTGAAAAACTCCAAAATATTGTGAAAAACTGGAACATTTCTGGCATTAAAAAATTTTTTTTTTATGGTGGATGCTGTGCGGTAAAAGTGATGTTTTATCTATTCTGTGGGTCAGTACGATTATGGCGATACCCATTTTATATAGCTTTCTATGTTCTTTTTCTGCGCAAAATTCTCTTTCTGCCATTCATTTTCCAACAGCCGTAACCTTTTTATTTTTCGTCCGACGCCATTGAGTGAGGGCTTATATTTTGCAGGATGAGCTTTACTTTTCATTGGTATCATTTTTGTGCTACGTGCTACCTTTTAATCTTTTTTATTCTGCCATTTGTACCAAAATTGGTGAATTTTGCACTTTGTTGTTTTTTTTACGGGGTTCAGGGTGCGGGATAATTTACATTAGAGTTTTATAGTACACGTCATTACGGACGTGGCAATACCTATTATGTATACGATTTGTGTTTGATATTTTTTGGTGATACAGGGCTTTTATTGGGAAAGGGAATTTTTTTTTTTTCACTTCATACTTTTATTGAAGAACTTTTTATTAAATTTTTACAGGTTATACTATGCTGCAATACATTTGTACTGCAGCACAGTATGACTCGATCACTTGCGGCTGGATCTCACAGGCTTCCATAGCAGGCAGAGAGGAGGTCATGATCTGACCTCCTGCTGCCATAGCAACAAACGGCGACCCGCAATCGTATCGTGGCGCCGCCATTGGTGTACAGGAGGAGAGCGCTCCCCGTGTCAACACCATAGATGCTGTGATCAGGATTGATCACAGCATCTATGGGGTTAATGCTGCCGGGACCGGCACGATTGCGGCTCCGGCAGCGGGACTCCGGCTGTGATTGACAGCTGGGTTCCACCGCTGATCTCCTGCGCTACCCGCGGCAGCGCAGGAGATCGCTAGGACATATACATACAGTGCGCGAACATGTTGGATGCTGGAACGTATGCATACGTCCCATCGCGGGAAGGGGTTAAAGGCATTGAGTGATTTGAATGCTCGGAGTACGCTGGTGCTATATACCACACAGTAAATCAGTCATTCGAGTTACAGTTAGATGCCAATTAAATAAATTAGACCCGACGGTTCTGCATGGTTATTTACAGAGAGGATGTTGTGAGGAGAATGTTCTTTGCCAATAAGAATAATAATCATTAAGAACTAAGTAGTCACCACAAAGAAATATTTTATTCCTGAGATGTACAGTAGACAAACAAGTATTGACCAGAGTAAAGCATTCCATATTTATCAGCAATTTTTACAATTAATTTTGAACACAATGGCCCAGATTTATCAAACTGTGCCAATCGCAGCCAATCACAGTTCAGCCAACAAGCTGTGGTAAAGTGAAAGCGGAGCTGTGATTGGTTGCTGTGGAAAAAAAAATAAAAAATCACAAAATGTTTTCTGTTTTACACAGTTTGATAAATCTGGGCCAATAAGTTTAACAAAAAAATAATAATTATTCCATTTGTAAGAGGAAAAGGGTTAACTTGTTCTATATTATTACCGGTAAGCATTATACCAGAAGATCATTTATTTCTAACCTACTCAATTTTACATATCTTTTGATCCAAATACCCAGCAGTCCTTGAATGTTACCATATTACTTGGTAAATATTTTAGTGCAAGAAACTAAAAAAAAAAACTAAAAAATAAAAAATCATTCAAAACCATAGCAACAACCCGTATCTAACTTACAATTCTAAGTATTTCCCCCTGCTCGTAGTAGCCTGGCTCCTCTAGAACAGTATTTCCCAAGCAGGGTGCCTCCAGCTGTTGCAAAACTACAACTCCCAGCATGCCCGGACAGCCTTTGGCTGTCCGGGCATGCTGGGAGTTGTAGTTTTGCAACAGCTGGAGGCACCCTGCTTGGGAAACACTGCTTTAGAAGTACAGGAACTGGCTTCTATCAGAGCAAAGCCCTTAAAGGGGTACTCCGCCCCTGGCATCTTATCCCTTATCCCGCTGCTGGGGACCCCAGGGATCGCTGCTGCAGCACCCCGCCATCATTGCTGCACAGAGCGAGTTCGCTCTGTGCGTAATGACGGGCGATACAGGGGCGGAGCAGCGTGACGACATGGCTCCGCCCCTCATGACATCACGGCCCGTCCCCTTAATGCAAGTGTATGGCAGGGGGCGTGACGACCGCCACGCCCCCTTCCCATAGACTTGTATTGACGGGGCCGTGACGTCACGAGGGGCGGAGCCGTGACGTAACGATGCTCCGGCCCCTGTATTGCCCCTCATTACGTGCAGAGCGATCTCGCTCTGCGCAGTAATGATAGCGGGGTGCCGCAGCAGCGATCCCTGGGGTCCCCAGCAGCAGGACCCCGGCAATCTGACATCTTATCCCCTATCCTTTGGATACCCCTTTAACTCTTAACAGAACATTTGGTTAGGTTACCCCTGCTTTGTTCTGATCGGATGCGTTCCAGTTCTTTCCATAAAGCATAGTGTCTCCTGTATGTCTACAAGCAGCAGATTTTTCTCTTGCCGGTCTGTAGCAAAAGATGAGATGTTTATTTATTTATTATTTTTTTCCCCCCCTGAATACCCACACCGCAAATGGATGAGATTTGTAAAATCTAATCCACCTACCTGGTAGTGTAATTTCTATGGATTTTGCGCAAATTCACAGGTAAAATCTGTTGCTTATCCATCCTGTAAATGTACGCATCTAAAAGAATAGTAACATACACTAGATCAATGTTTCCCAACCAGGATGCCTCCAAAACTACAACTCCCAGCATGCCCGGGCAGCCAACGCATGCTGGGAGTCGTAGTTTTACAACAGCTGGAGGCGCCCTGGTTGGGAAACTCTGCACTAGATAATCCATGAAGAATACTAGATGTGGAACAGGAATACTACAGTCACATGCTGAACGGACTTGTTTTACAGCGCAGGTTTTGGAGATTTTCCATTGCATCTGTAGCCAAGACTGTGTACGTCTAAGAACTGCGGGGGAGATTTATCAAAACCTGTCCAGAGGAACGTTGCCGAGTTGCCCATAGCAACCAATCACTTCTTTAATTTTTTTTTAACCAGCCTCTGAAAAATGAATGCAGCGATCTGATTGGTTGCTATGGGCACCTCTGCTTTTCCTCTGGACAGGTTTTGATAAATCTCCCCAGCAATGTTCATCTCTATCTGGTGCAGCAGCGGTAGAATATCTAGACCAGTGTTTCCCAACCAAGATGCCTCCAGCTGTTGCAAAACTACAACTCCCAGCGTGCCCGGACAGCCAACGGCTGTCCGGGCGTGCTGGGAATTGTAGTTTTGCAACAGCTGGAGGCACCCTGGTTGGGAAACACTGGTCTAGACTATCCAGTTCAGGGAATAACAGAAAGTGTTGCATATTGCAGGTACAGATTGTGCATTTAAAAGCTGTGAATGAGCCTGAGGGGCAGCCAAGTTGGGCTGTGGAAGGGATCACACATGGGCACTGTAGGATTTAAAGGGGGGCTGTAGCAAAGTAGTTGAAGTTACTTTGCTTTTGCAAACCCAACACGATCATTTTTCCGATCAAAGACAGTGTAATATTGGCCAATAAACACATCTCCGATGATCCATAGTGGTCCGGCTGGAGGAGGAATGTCAAGGCCCATGAAGCCACTAAGGCAAATTGTACGGCCAAACTGAGTCATCTGAGGAAGAAAGCACCAATAATGTCAGGGCCTCATCTTACAGAGGTTTTTATATTAGAATACATACCAATACAGTATAAACCTACCTTCAGCACATACTGTTCTCCGGTCAGGCTATAGTCCACTCCTCCAAATCTGAATGTAACTACAGGCAGTGATGGGATTTTGTCACACAGCACCATGTACTACAAAAGACAGCACAGTTAGGACGGAGCAGTATGGGGGGGGTCTTCTAGGTTGTAGTAACTGTTTCTTAAAGAGTTACTGTCGTTAGAAACAACTAAGCATTTTGAAAATATACTTCTTTAAAAAAAAATGTGATTGCTACAGATGTGAAAAACAGGTTTAAAAAAATGGCCACTAGGGGTCTCTGTCTTTAATTTTGCAAACAAACCCAGAAAATTCAGCCTTTTTGGTCAAAAATCTCTGAGGGGAGGAGGGAGGTGTGGTTATCTCCATGCTGCTCCTCAGAGCACAGACAAGACCCAGACAGCCTGCAGTCTTTAAAGGGGTATTCCGGCCAAATACATCTGATCACATCTGACCCCCATCCTCCCCTTCGCTATCTCTGCCACGCCCCCCCCATTCATGTCTATGGGAGGGGGCGTGGAAACAGTCATGACCCCCCCCCCCCCCATGGACATGAACGGAGGGGGCATGGCGTGATGTCACAGCGGCGGGCCTCCCCACGATCAGAAATCTTATCCCCTATCCTTTGAATAAGATGGGGGATAAGATGTATCTGGCCGGAGTACCCCTTTAAGAAGAGAAGCATTCACATGCACAGTTACAAGCAATACAAGGTGCTAAAATTTATATGCAAAACTGTTTCTCTTTGGTCATTTTATGAACATATTTCTTGTGAATGTGCACCATATAGGTTCCACATGTCTGCTTTAGGGTTATTAGGGTTAGGCTTTAGGGTTACAAAGCTATGAAAATGTAAAAGATCTTAGTTTTTTGGCACCATATAGTTTCACATGGCTGCATTTGAGTTATATAGAGCATGCATGGCTGCATTAGTTATATAGGGCATGCATTCAGCCAATATGCTTTGCAAATGTAAAAATGTTTGTGCAGACCTTATGAAAGGGGAGAGGGGAGGAGAGGAGCTCATCATGCTCCAGGGGAAACACCCCCAGCCTCAGAGCAATTAAGAAGACTGATCCCAGATTTACATAGATCAAAAGGTATTTTACATATTAACACATGCATATTATTATGCATACAGGTCTAAACTACACTGATTTAAGCATTTTTTTTATAAATATTCTTACTAATGACAGTAACGCTTTAAAGACTAGACATATGCACAGCATTCAGAATTACACTCCATATTACAGACTCAGAGCTCACCTCTCCATGGATCAGTGGAATGGCTCCGATCGCTCTATGCAGTGCTGTCACTTCTTCCGATGGACCAGTGAGCAGTGATGTCCCGGTGTCCACAATAGCCTCACAGCCCCCTTTACATAAAGTCAGCTTATCTCCAACACTTAGTCTGCAAGAAGGGAGATATTATTCTCAAAACATTTCTACCATTAGGCAATTTTAGCCAGTGAACTGAAAAACTCTTCTGATAAAAAGACAAAGGAAAACTAAATCCTGGCCGTAGCACAAACCATTGAGTAACCATATCTGGAATCAGTGTATACATGGAGGAAGTTTCTATCACTAGGACTGTTCACTGTCGCCATTTTAAAAAGAAAGTCGGATTGTAGCCCTTAATCTACTTGTAAAGGTTGGGAGAGTGTCTTCTAAACAGATGCTGCCAACCAAATTCTTTGCAGGCTTGCACAAAACTTCTATTATTCATCTTGTAGAGCAGTGTTTCCCAACCAAGGTGCCTCCACCTGTTGCAAAACTACAACTCCCAGCATGCCCGGACAGCCAAAGGCTGTCCGGGCATGCTGGGAGTTGTAGTTTCACAACAGCTGGAGGCACCCTGATTGGGAAACACTGTTTTAGAGCATTTAGAGTTAAAATAAATGGTTTTCAAAGACTGTACAATAGTTTACTCATCTAAATCCACCAATATCCTTTATAAACCTCATGTGTGGCGACGCCCAAAATGTAGTTATTATCCATCCAGAAGAATGACCAAGCTAAATATCACTCAGGCCATGTTCACACGGTGGAATGTCCTCCCGGAAAATTTCCAGGCTAACATTTCACAGACAGCGGGTGCTGCCAGGACATGCCAGCGCTGGAACCACTGGAAATGCGCAGTCTCTATAGAACGTGGATTTCGCAGAAAGACCTGACATGTCAATTCTTTCTGTGGAGGCGGGAATATAGATTTCCGTTACCGAAATTCCACTGTGTGCACAGTGCAGCAGAATCCCACTGAAAACAATGCGACTCTGCTGCAACGCAATTTCCGAGCTAAATTCTGCAGCAGGATTCCACTCGGAAACTCCGCCATGTGATTATTCCTTAACGCTTTTCAATTATACATCGGGTGATAACCATCTGTGAATGTAGTGTAGTCATCTTGCTATATGGGTAGATTCACAGGCTTGTTGCCCCTTTCCTGTTACTTACTGTTCCATACGGATCTGCCAATATGCCTTACGAGTCACATTCATGTAGTTGAAGTTTCCAGTGTAGTATGTAGGGTCAGTGCCGCCAATTAACAGCTCTCCTCCAGGCTCAGAATCTGGGTTCCTAAGGAAAGAATGGTGGACATAATGTGAAAACCAGTAGAGATGTACGTGTGTGTAAAAATTGCTTCTTTTCACAAAAAGGTAATTTTGAGGCAGAATATCTAAGTGTGAATACCTGCTACAATCCAAAGATCTGGTCATTGTACTATAGATTATACCGTGTTTATCCGAAAATAAGACCGGGTCTTATATTAATTGTAGTCACCAAAAACACACTAGGGCATATTTTCAGGGTAGGGCTTATTTATTTACATGTGATGGGCACAGCTCTGCCCCCCAACATCCCTCCCCCCCCCGCCGGTTTCTCAGCCCAGCGCTGCTAATCGTAACGTATGTCACCCGGAAGCGCATCTTCTCTCCCCCCCCCCCCCCCTGCCAAATAATTATCAGCCGCTGCGCTGTACTTGTAAAGTAGTTTGAGCATGAAGGGCCCACATATACACCCAAATGTTTATGTAGCACACACCTCTATACTTCTAAACACTGGCCAATACCTTTGCGCCAAAAGAGCAGTTAAGTATTCCTGTGCCCGGGCTGCAAATATTAAAAAACAAACTTTAACTTACCTTCGTCCTCCGTTCCAGCGTTGCTAAGGAACCAGCCTCATGGTCCCTCAGCGGTTCTTGCTGCGGTCCTGGGGATGGGAACGTCACAGAGCCTTCAGCCTATCACCGGCCGCAGCGATGTCCCGCCTCAGCCGATGATAGGCTGAGCCCACTGTCCTGTAAGAAGCTGGCCGACTCCTTACATGACAATGCGCTCAGCCTATCATCAGCAGAGGTGGGACATCGCTGTGGCTGGTGATAGGCTGAAGGCTCCGAAACGTCACAACACCAGGAAGCAGCAAGAGCAGCGGAGAACAGTGAGGCCGGTTCCTTAGCAACGGGGAAACGGAGGACTAAGGTAAGTTAAAGTTTGTTTTTTAATATTTGCAACCTGGGCATTGTCTAGATCAGTGGTCTTCAACCTGCGGACCTCCAGATGTTGCAAAACTACAACTCCCAGCATACCCCAACAGCTGGGGGTTGTAGCTTTGCAAATTCTGGAGGTCCGCAGATTGAAGACCACTTGCCTAGGTCTCATTTTCGGGGTAGGGCTTATATTGCAGCCCACCCCGATAATCCAGCTAGGGCTTATTTTCAGGGTAGGGTGTATTTTTGGGGAAACACGGTAGTCCACGACAAAGCAAAAGATCATTGCTATACTATTTTGTCGCTATGAGGGTATGAATTCCACCATTTCTTGGGAAGGCATTTAGTTCAGTGGAAGTTAGCCAATGCACCAAATGCCTTCCCAAGAAACTAAATTATACTCCTTGATAATTTGATTTCTATAAAGTCTCCATGACAGCGCCCCCGAGATCACCACCTCCTGACTGGGACAAGTAAAACCGAGGTTAAAGCGCAACTGTCACGAGGTTTGGGGCATCTAACCTAATCACAGTGTGTGTATGGTGTGTAAAATATGTCAGCAGCCTTACTTTTATTAAGGGTTTTATTAGCTCAAAAACACTTTTATATGCAGCTGCTGACAACGCTCGCTATGACCGAGGCCACCACACCTATCCCCTGTACACCAGCACTGGGACCGCTGTATGATTGACACGCAGGTCCCAGCGCATTCGCCTCCTATCCTTCATATGTGAGCGCCAACCGGCATTACAGAGCAAGCGCTCCGTCTGACACCTCCGTGCGCCTGGGCAATACTGGAGGCAGAGAGCGAGTGCTCTCTGCCTCTAGGGAATGCAGACGCGCCCTGAGTGAGAGAAGAACTGGCACTCTCCATACGCACAGAGGCGTCAGACAGTTGAAGTGAGCGCTCGCGCTCTGTAAAGAAATGTCAATAAATAAATATGAAAGATAAGGGGCGCATGCGCTGGGACCTGTGTGTCAATCACACAGCGGGGTAGGCGTGGCGGCCGCGGGACATAGCGCACCCTGGCCACACCTATTGGACTGTCAGTGGCTGCATATAAAAGTGTTTTTTGAGCTAATAAAAGATGTAATAAGAGGAATAAAAGCAAAGCTGGAGACATATTTTAAACACCATACACACACTGTGGTTAGGTTATACGCCCCAAACCTCATGACCGTTGCGCTTTAAGAACGCCACCACATTCTCCCCTCATCACTGTATCTTTAAAACACCAAGAAGGAAAGGAAACCCTTTAAAAAAAGAAAACCAAGGTTGGGTGTGGTTAGAGAGACTTTAAAAATAACATTATCAGTGAGTATAATTCACATAATTCCCTGTTGTCTCCATGACAACACTATGGAAAAAGTACCAAAGAAAGGAATTAAAAAGAAAAGGAGAGGTGCTCCATGTGGAGTATCGCTAGTAGCCAAATGAATGGGGGAGGGAGGGGTTACCAATACAGGTTGTGTACGCGCATACACAACAATGGAGAGCGGTTGTAAAGGAAGCACCTTCCTGATATATGCATGTACCGTAAAGTAGAACAGGACTTCAAGAAGTTCAGGAATCGTACGGCGCAGATAAAATCTGCGGGACACAGGAACATCCAATGAACTCTTTAATGACAACAATGCAATGCGTTTCGCTGCGCATGCGCAGCGAAACGCATTGCATTGTTGTCATTAAAGCGTTCATTGGATGTTCCTGTGTCCCGTGGATTTTATACTGGTCAGCGCCATACAATTCCTGAACTTCTTGAAGTCCTGTTTTTCTTTCCGGTACAAAGAAAGGGACAAAGTCCCCATGGACCTTACCCCAAAGTCCATATCTTCATTAGACAGTACATTAACCTATAACACTTTGAAAAGGTATTGAGATTTTTCCAGCTGACTGCACAAGAAATCTGTTCCACAAAAGCCCTCTCCGCTATGAGGAGGACATTCACTGAGTAGACTGGGCTCTCACATCAAGGGGAGAAGATTTGTCATTAGCTCTGTAGACCTTCTAAGGGTGAATATAGAACTTTTACAAGCCATCTTGCCCATATTAGGATCTGCAAAACTAAAGGAAAAGATTTTTGTCCTTCCTCTATTGTCGGGTAGCAAGTAGTGAAGGACTGCCCATTAGATGTCTTTATTGCTAGTACCTAGAACACTCTCCATACCTTTCCCAGTTATCGGTCATATGTACTGTATAGTGAATATATGGCTTTTGGGGGGGTAAGGTCCTTTGTGGTTGTCCCTCCCTAAATCTTTTCTGTGGTACTTTTACCAGAGGTGTTGTTGTGGACACAACAGGGGAAACTGAATTATACTTCCCAATAAATTGATTTCTAGGAAGGCTCCACGATAGCACCCAAAGGTCCCACCCATGGTTGAGTTGGTGATGGATTTTTTATTGTACTAACTCTGATTTCTTTCCTTCTTGTGTTTGTTTAAATTATGCTGGTTAGAGGAGGAAGGGTAGGGTTTTTTTTAAACCTGTCCCAAACAGAAGGAGGCGATCTCATGCGTATAGACAACAGCAAACAATACATATATCAAGTGAAGGATATAAGCAGAAGTCTTCTGTTGTAAGTAAATTTCCCTATTAAAGGGGTACTCCGGTGGAAAACTTTTTTTAAATCAACTGGTGCCAGAAAGTTAAAAATATTTGTAAATTATTTCTATTAAAAAATCTTAATCCTACCAGTACTTATTAGCTGCTGAATACTACAGAGGAAATTCTTTTCTTTTTGACACACAGAGCTCTCTGCTGACATCACGACCACAGTGCTCTCTGCTGACATCTCTGTCCATTTTAGGAACTGTCCAGAGCAGCTTATGTTTGCTATGGGGATTTTCTCCTACTCTGGACAGTTCTTAAAATGGACAGAGATGTCAGCAGAAAGCACTGTGTTCCAAAAAGAAAATAATTTCCTCAGCAGTAAATCAGCAGCTAATAAGTAGTGGAAGGATTAAATTATATTATAATTAACATTCATTAATCTAAAATATATCAAAAGTTTATTTGATGAGAGGTAGTTTTTTTTAGTAGAAGTAATTTACAAATCTGTTTAACTTTCTGCCACCTGTTGATTTAAAAAAATAAAAACAAAGTTTTCCACTGGAGTACCCCTTTAACCCTTAAGGACGGACCCATTTTTTCCTTAATGACCAGGCTCTTTTTTGTCCTTTTAAATGGTTATAACTTTAGAGCGCTATTTCTGAGCAGAGCGATTCTGATATCCTTTTTTCGTGACATATTGTACTTTATATAAGTGGTGCATTTTTGTTGACACATGCAGAAGTTTTTGTGAAAAACTCCAAAATATATTTTTTTATGGTGTACGTTGTGCAGTAAAAGTGATGTTTTGTTTATTCTGTGGGTCAGTACGATTATGGTGATACCCATTTTATATAGCTTTCTATGTTCTTTTTCCTTTTCTTAGCAAAATTCTTTTTTCTGCCATTCATTTTCCAACAGCCATAACTTTTTTATTTTTCGTCCGACGCCATTGAGTAAGGACTTATTTTTTTGCGGGAGGAGCTCTACTTTTCATTGATATAATTTTTGCGATACATGCTACCTTTTGATCTTTTTATTCTGATATTTGTACCAAAATTGGCGAATTTTGCGCATTTAAAAAAATTTTTTTTTACGGGGTTTAGTGTACGGGATAATTTACATTATAGTTTTATAGTACACGTCATCACGGACGTGGCAATACATATTATGTATATGATTTGTGTTTTTGATCTTTTTTGGTGATAATACAGGGCTTTTATTGGGAAAGGGGCATTTTATTTTTTTTCATTTTTTTTACACTTCATTCTTTTATTAACCCCTTAAGGACTCGGCCCATTTTGGCCTTAAGGACTCAGACAATTTAATTTTTACGTTTTCATTTTTTCCTCCTCGCCTTCTAAAAATCATAACTCTTTTATATTTTCATCCACAGACTAGTATGAGGGCTTGTTTTTTGCGCGACCAGTTGTCCTTTGTAATGACATAACTCATTATATCATAAAATGTATGGCGCAACCAAAAAACACTATTTTTGTGGGGAAATTAAAACGAAAAACGCAATTTTGCTAATTTTGGAAGGTTTCGTTTTCACGCCGTACAATTTATGGTAAAAATGACGTGTGTTCTTTATTCTTAGGGTCAATACGATTAAAATGATACCCATTATTACATACTTTTATATTATTGTTGCGCTTAAAAAAAAATCACAAACTTTTTAACCAAATTAGTACGTTTATAATCCCTTTATTTTGATGACCTATAACGTTTTTATTTTTCCGTATAAGCGGCGGTATGGGGGCTCATTTTTTGCGCCAAGATCTGTACTTGTTTTTGATACCACATTTGCATATAAAAAACTTTTAATACATTTTTTATAATTTTTTTTTTAAATAAAATGTATTAAAAAAGTAGGAATTTTGGACTTTTTTTTTTTTTCGTTCACGCCATTAACCGTACGGGATCATTAACATACCAAATATGTCTAAAAAAATTTTACGCTTTTTGGGGGTAAAATAGGAAAAAACGGACGTTTTACTTTTTTAGTGGGGGAGGGGATTTTTCACTTTTTTTTACTTTTACTTTTAAATTTTTTTAAATTTTTTTTTACACTTGAATAGTCCCCATAGGGGACTATTCATAGCAATACCATGATTGCTAATACTGATCTGTTCTATGTATAGGACATAGAACAGATCAGTATTATCGGTCATCTTCTGCTCTGGTCTGCTCGATCACAGACCAGAGCAGGAGACGCCGGGAGCCGCACGGAGGAAGGAGAGGGGACCTCCGTGCGGCGTTATGAATGATCGGATCCCCGCAGCAGCGCTGCGGGCGATCCGATCATTCATTTAAATCGCGCAATGCCGCAGATGCCGGGATCTGTATTTATCCCGGCACCTGAGGGGTTAATGGCGGACGCCCGCGAGATCGCGGGCGTCGGCCATTGCCGGCGGGTCCCTGGCTGCGATCAGCAGCCGGGATCAGCCGCGCATGACACGGGCATCGCTCCGATGCCCGCGGTTATGCTTAGGACGTAAATGTACGTCCTGGTGCGTTAAGTACCACCGCACCAGGACGTACATTTACGTCCTGCGTCCTTAAGGGGTTAAAGAACTTAAAATTTTTTTACACTTTTTACAGGTTATACTATGCTGCAATAGATTTGTACTGCAGTACAGTATGACCTGATGAGCTGCACACACTACAGCCTGTGCGATCCAGCCTCTGGCTGGATGTCACAGGCTTCTGTAGCAGGCAGACAGGAGGTCATGATCTGACCTCCTGCTGCCATAGCAACCAACGGCGACCCGCGATCGTATGGCAGCGCCGCTGCTGAACAGGGGAAGAGCGCTCCCCCTGTCAACACCATAGATGCCGTAATCAGGATTGATCACGGCATCTATGGGGTTAATGCTGCCGGGACCGGCAGCTGCGGTGGGACTCCGGCTGTGATTGCCCGTGGCAGTGCAGGAGATCGCTAGGACGTATGCATACGTTCCATTGTGCGAACGTGTCAGATGCTGGGACACCGCATGCATACATCCCATAGTGGGAAGGGGTTAAAGATTTGTACCTGTTCAGATAGAAGGAGAACACGTCTTCATCTACAAGCTTCTGGTCCATTATGTCATCAAAAACAGTAGGTGCTCCATCCACAGAAATTCGGGGATATGCCATGCCCAAAATGCCATCAAACTTGGCAGCCACAAATACAATACCAGGCTGTTTTAGAGCTTCTGCAAACATCTGATCTTTTACTACAATGCTTCCAATCTTAAAGAGAAAATAAAAATTTATACATCACTATCATCAGTTGTGGTCAGGAAGAGATGAAGTAGACCCAAAAATTACACATCATTCAGTAGACCGTCCCAAAAACTAGGGGAGGCAGGACATCCCTTCTTCCTCATATCACAACAAGGTCCATAGCTATAAAAGAAGGACTCAAACTGGTGGCCCTCCAGATGTTGCAAAACTTCAACTCCCAGCATGCCCGGTACAGCCAACGGCTGTCTGTACATGTTCAGGCTTGCTGGGAGTTGAAGTTTTGCAACATCTGGAGGGCCACCAGTTTGAGACCACTGTTCTAAAGCCTTGGCCTCTGCTACCTCAATAAAGCCAGGAAATGACCCGGAGAAGAGCAAAATGTGATCTTACCAACACAGTGTCCTGACTGATGTATCCAGACAGGCTCCCGCTGCCATACTGAATGGCGAATTCTGTACCATTCTTTACGTAAGTTGAGGATTTGGAAGAGTCGTACTTATGGTGCACCACTGTTACAAGGTAAAAATAAGGTTATTTGTGTTGAAAGGGCTGTTCTGGACAAAAAATAAACAGATAGGATGCTAATATAAAAAATAGCACCACCCCTGCCCACAGGCTGTGTTTGGTATTACATCTAAGCTCTATTTGATGTAAATAGGGATGAGCTGCAACACAAGGCATGGCAGATGAGCGGATGAGTCGCTTTTTCTAAATTAAAGCAGCCATGTTTTTCTAAAGCTGTACAACCCCTTTAAATCTGACCTGCAAATTGCTAACTGCATGGAAGCCTTCATAACACTTGCTGTTTTTAGATCATTCCTGAGCCAATTGCTAAGAGTTAACATATTAGGCAACTTTTTGGCTTTGTACACAATAACAATAACATCTACAACTGAGCCATGACCGATCTAGTGGATCATCTTTCTGATGGATCCAAATGGACTGATCAATTACCATGTAACAGGAAAATTCCACAGCGAGATTGGTATATTAAACTGAAAAAACTATAGGGATGGTTAAAGGAAAACTCCTATTTATATAAACTTACCCCCTATCCCCCCGAACTGCCCCTTTGCTTTTTACATGAAAAGAGCGGTGTTGACCACAGCACGAAGCAGCGAATACGTCGCAGCTCTATGGCAGAGTCAGATTGCCGAGTGCAGCCCTTGGGCTCTCCCATAGAGCTGCATGGAGAAGGCATGTCGGTCGCAGCTTCAAGTTGTGGTTGAAATGCTCCGTTCAGGTGGAGAGTTGGGCGCCGTTCGAGAGACCCTTAGGCTAGCGGATATGTTTTTACCTTTACAGTATATGTCAGCATACTTTTTGTCAGTATCCTGATGTATACCTTGGGATGTCGAGCATGAATGTGATGTGACCAGGGCATAAGCTGGCAGGAAGTTAGCTGCCAGTACTGAGGCTGACTGGAATCAAGAAGCTTGCAGTGTACTGCAATACATTATGAAATAAAAAACCTGGAGGAAACCATGCAATTTAAAAAGGTGCAATCAGATTGGCTGCTATAGGCAACTGGTCAGCTTTTCCTCCGCACAGGTTTTGATAAATCTCTCCAAATGGGCCCTGACTTGAACTCAATGGAACATCTGTGGGGATAAATGAAAAGGATCTGAAGAGAACGATAGAAAATCCCTAAACTCAGGTGTGTAAACCTTGTGGCCTCATTCCCAAGAGGACTGGAGGCTGTAACCGCTACCAATCACAACCTGAGTAAAGGTTCTCAATACTTTTGTTAATAAAATAGTTTTTCCTTTTCAATAAATTAGCAAAGATTTCTAACATTCTTTTTTCACCTTGTAATTATGGGGTATCATGTGCAGAATGAGGGGGAAACCTGGATTTTATTTTTTTTTAAAGCATTAAATGCATTGGGTTGGAATTTAACAGAAAATAGTCCGGCACTGTATTTCACCTGGACCCGTAATCCGCCAATGTGTGACTAACAGCCTTCTATGTAATGGAATGTGATGTGGTGCTCCGACAGTAAATTCAACTTTATAAATAGACTTCCACAGAAAAAAGAATGTTGGCACTCACCAATTCTTCCATATTTCTTCTTTATTTCATATACTTACTTACACATAGGACAGGACATTATGCATTTGTGGGGGGGGGGGGGGTACCCCCCCCCCCCACACTTGTGGTTACCCCCCTAACCCCCTCCCCCCCGCATGTCGTTCTGTCCTAAGTGAGTATAAGAAATTAAGAGATACGGAAGAATTGGTGAGTGCAGACATTCATTTTTTCTTTGGAAGTCTATTTATCAGGTAGGATTTTAACATAACATATACAGTGTAATATATTATATTTATATATTTTATATATATATATATATATATATATATATATATATATATATATATAATATATAAAGGGGTACTCCAGCATTCTGAACATTTTGTTCAGAACGCTCGGAGCCGGAGGCAGTTATTGTGACTACAGGGCCACACCCCTTGTGATGTCATTGCCATGTCCCCTCCATTCAGGTCTATGGGAGGGGGCATATTGGCCGACGCCCCCTCCCACAGACATGAATGGCGGGGGCATGATGTGACATCACGAGGGGTGTGTGGCCGTAACGACATCTGCCGCAGAAACCCGGAGTTTGTTAGGGGATAAGATGTCTAGCAACAGCTAGAGTGATGGAGCTCAGTGATGGAGCGTATAAACTTTACCACTGAGATCTTTGTCCAAACACATATACAGAGCAAACTCACAGCAGGCGATGTCCAGAAGGGAGCAGTGTACTGATGGCACCCAGAGGTTGGAAGATCCAGTGTCAAACACGACCAGGAAGTTCTGTGGAGGGGTCCCGATGCCAATCTCACCATAATACTGAGCCTGACAGAGTCAAGGAGAGAAGTGTTACATCAATGCAGTTTGGAACACAAAAAAAAAAAAAAAAAACACAAGGCTGTGTATTTGGGGAGACAGGTTTCTTCTTTCTATTTCCAGCACAGGAGCCCAGGAGAGCAGCCGCTGCTATGCTGCAAGTGTAAAGAGGCGAAGGCGGCTGCCTAGGACTGAGTAAGATACTTTCCTCTTATTTCACATGAGGGGGAGTTTGTTTTAAAGCTTTAAAGTCTATAGCATAATAGTCTAGGATTAATGTATGCACTGGATCCCCTGTGTGTTGGAAACTAAAGTCGCATCCCCCCCCCCCCCCCATACACCCCCCTGAGGACCTCATCTCAGTACCTAATGGCAGTCAGACTACCTCTGGCAAGCACATGGAGGTCTGTGCGCCCCCCCCCCCCCACATTACTTACCCACCACCAAACCGGTCATGCTGGAGGATGTTGCAGGCAGCAGAAATTTCTCCATGGCGTCTCCAGACTGTCACGTCTGTTACATGTGCTCAGTGTGAACCTGCTTTCATCTGAAGAGCACAGGGTGACAGTGGCGAATTTGCCAATCTTTGTGTTCTCTGGCAAATGCCAAATGTCCTGCATGGTGTTGGGCTGTAAGCACAACCCCCACCTGTGGATGTCGGGCCCTCATAGAGTCTGTTTCTGACCGTTTGAGTGGACACATGCACATTTGTGGCCTGCTGGAGGTAATATTGCAGGGCACACAAGTAGCTCAAGTAGTCCAGCTCATCCAGGATGGCACATCAATGTGAGCTGTGGCAAGAAGGTTTGCTGTGTCTGTCAGCATAGTGTTCAGAGCATGGAGGCGCTACCAGGAGACAGGCCTGCACATCAGGAGACGTGGAGGAGGCCATAGGAGGGCAACAACCCAGCAGCAGGACTGCTACCTCCACCTTTGTGCAAGGAGGAGCAGGAGGAGCACTGCCAGAGCCCTGCAAAATAACCTCCAGCAGGACACAAATGTGCATGTGTCCACTCAAACGGTCAGAAACAGACTCCATGAGGGTGGTATGTCCACAGGTGAGGGTTGTGCTTACAGCCTAACACCGTGCAGGATGTTTGGCATTTGCCAGAGAACACCAAGATTGGCAAATTCGCCACTGGCACCCTGTGCTCTTCACAGATGAGACGCCGTTGAGAACGTTCTGCTGCCTGCAACATCCTCCAGCATGACCGTTTGGTAGTGGGTCAGTAATGGTTTGGGGTGGCATTTCTTTCGGCACGCAAAGCCGTCCATGTGTTTGCCAGAGGTAGCCTGACTGCCATTAGGTACAGAGATGAGATCCTCAGACCCCTTGTGAGACCATATTCTGGTGCGGTAGGCCCTTGATTCCTCCTAATTCAAGACAATGCTAGACCTCATGTCTGGAGTGTGTCAGCAGTTCCTGCAAGAGGAAGGCTATGGACTGGCCCGCCCGTTCCTCAGACCTGAATACGATTGAGCACATCTGGGACATGGTTCCACCAAGGCCACGTTGCACCAGACTGTCCAGGAGTTGGTGGATGCTTTAGTCCAGGTCTGGGAGGACATCCCTCAGGAGATCATCCGCCACCTCATTAGGAACATGCCCAGGCTTGTAGGGAGGTCATACAGGCACGTGGAGGACACACACACACACGAGCCTCATTGTGACTTGTTTTAAAAGGGTTCTCCGGTGGGCTAAGATAGGGGATAAGATGCCTGATCGCGGGAGTCCCGCCGCTGGGGACCCCCGGGATCTTGCACGCGGCACCCCGTTTGTAATCAGTCCCGGAGCGTGTTCGCTCCGGGACTGATTACAGGCCACCACCGGGCCGGCGGCGTGTGATGTCACGCCTCCGCCCCCCCTGTGACGTCATACTCCGCCCCTCAATGCAAGCCTACGGGAGGGGGCGTGATAGCTGTCACGTCCCTCCCGTTGGCTTGCATTGAGGGGAGGAGCGCGACGTCACACGGGGGCGGAGGCATGACATCGCACGCTGCCGGCCCGGTGGTCGCCTGTAATCAGTCCCGGAGCGAACACTCTCCGGGGACTGATTACAAACGGGGTGCCGCATGCATGATCCTGGAGAACTCCTTTCATAAAGTTGGATCAGCCTGTAATGTGGTTTTCCACTCTGATTTTGAGTGTGACTCCATATCCAGACCTCCATGGGTTGATAAATGTGATTTCCACTGATAATTTTTGTGTGATTTTGTTATCAGCACATTGAACTATGTAAAGATGAAAGTATTTCATACGATTAGATAATTCATTCAGGATGTGTTATCTTAGTGTTCCCTTTATTTTTTTGAGCAGTGTATATTCATCAACACATGGGGAACAACTGGCCATACACCTTAGTGTCACGATTCGGCTTCCAGGTAGTGGATCCTCTGTGTCAGCGAGGGAATGGCGTGGACCGTGCTAGTGGACCGGTTCTAAGAGGCTACTGGTGTTCACCAGAGCCCGCCGCAAAGCGGGATGGTCTTGCTGCGGCAGTAGCAACCAGGTCGTATCCACTAGCAACGGCTCAACCTCGCTGACTGCTGAGAAGGCGTGGGACAGAAGGACTAGGCAGAGGCAAGGTCAGACGTAGCAGAAGGTCGGGGCAGGCGGCAAGGTTCGTAGTCAAGATGGATAGCAGAAGTTCAGGTAACACAGGCTTTGGACACACTAAACGCTTTCACTGGCACAAGGCAACAAGATCCGGCAGGGGAGTGCAGGGGCAGTGATCAGATATAGTCTGGGAGCAGGTGGGAGCCAATTAAGCTAATTGGGCCAGGCACCAATCATTGGTGCACTGGCCCTTTAAGTCTCAGAGAGCTGGCGCGCGCGCGCGCCCTAGAGAGCGGAGCCGCGCGCGCCAGCACATGACAGCAGGGGACCGGGACGGGTAAGTGACCTGGGATGCGATTCGCGAGCGGGCGCGTCCTGCTGTGCGAATCGCATCCCCGACGGCCATGACAGTGCAGCGCTCCCGGTCAGCGGGACCGACCGGGGCGCTGCGGGGAGAGAGACGCCGTGAGCGCTCCGGGGAGGAGCGGGGACCCGGAGCGCTAGGCGTAACAGTACCCCCCCCCTTAGGTCTCCCCTTTTCTTTGTCCGGTAACTGCCTCCCCTGGGATGAGGACACCGGGAAAGAATGGAGGGTTTCCTCAACGGCAGGCAGCACAGCAGGAGTGGGAATGGGGAGAGAGGGCAGAGGGCGAAGCCTGGCACGGGGCAGTGTGACACCAGGACGGGGGCCATGAGGAGGCACTGAGGCTTGCCTGACGGGACTGGGAGGGGGGGAGAGGCACTTCCTATGGCAGGCAGAGTCCCAGTTCTTGATCTCCCCGGTGGTCCAATCAAGGGTGGGAGAATGAAGCCGGAGCCATGGCAGACCGAGGAGGACCTCAGAGGTACAGTTGGGAAGGACGAATAACTCAATCCTTTCGTGGTGGGGTCCAATAGACATCAGGAGGGGTTCTGTGCGGTAACGCACGGTGCAATCCAATCTGACTCCGTTGACCGCGGAAATGTAGAGCGGCTTGACGAGACGGGTCACCGGGATGCTGAATTTATTCACAAACGACTCCAAAATAAAATTCCCAGAGGCACCAGAGTCCAAGCAGGCCACGGCTGAGAGGGAGGAGTTGGCTGAAGGAGAAATCCGCACGGGCACCGTGAGACGTGGAGAAGCAGACTTAGAACCAAGAGACGCCACACCCACGTGAGCTGGGTGCGTGCGTGCGTTTCCCCAGACGTGGAGGACGGATAGGGCAATCCACCAAGAAATGCTCGGTACTGGCACAGTAAAGACAGATTTTCTTCCCTACGGCGATTCCTCTCTTCCTGGGTCAGGCGAGACTGATCCACTTGCATGGCCTCCTCGGCGGGAGGCCCAGGCGTAGATTGCAACGGATACTGTGGGAGAGGTGCCCAGAGATCTAAGTCTTTTTCCTGGCGGAGCTCTTGGTGTCGCTCAGAAAAACGCATGTCAATGCGGGTAGCCAAATGGATGAGTTCTTGCAGGTTGGCAGGAATCTCTCGTGCGGCCAGCACATCCTTGATGCGACTGGATAGGCCTTTTTTAAAGGTCGCGCAGAGAGCCTCGTTATTCCATGATAACTCGGAAGCAAGAGTACGAAATAGGATGGCGTACTCGCCCACTGAAGAATTACCCTGGACCAGGTTCAACAGGGCAGTCTCGGCAGAAGAAGCTCGGGCTGGCTCCTCGAAGACACTCCGGACTTCAGCGAAGAAGGACTGGACTGTGGCTGTGGCAGGATCATTGCGGTCCCAGAGCGGTGTGGCCCAAGACAAGGCCTTTCCTGAAAGAAGGCTTACTACGAACGCCACCTTAGACCGTTCTGTAGGAAACAAGTCCGACAACATCTCCATATGCAGGGAACACAGACAAAAATCCACGGCAGAGTTTAGAGTCCCCATCAAATTTGTCCGGCTGGGACAAGCGGAGGCTAGGAGCGGCCACTCGCTGCGGAGGAGGTGCAGGAGCTGGCGGAGGAGATGGTTGCTGCTGTAGCAGAGGCAGAAGTTGCTGTAACGTGGCGGTCAACTGCGACAGCTGCTGTCCTTGTTGGGCAATTTGCTGCGATTGCTGAGCGACCACCGTGGTAAGGTCAGCGAGACTTGGCAGCGGCACCTCAGCGGGATCCATGGCCGGATCTACTGTCACGATTCGGCTTCCAGGTAGTGGATCCTCTGTGTCAGCGAGGGAATGGCGTGGACCGTGCTAGTGGACCGGTTCTAAGAGGCTACTGGTGTTCACCAGAGCCCGCCGCAAAGCGGGATGGTCTTGCTGCGGCAGTAGCAACCAGGTCGTATCCACTAGCAACGGCTCAACCTCGCTGACTGCTGAGAAGGCGTGGGACAGAAGGACTAGGCAGAGGCAAGGTCAGACGTAGCAGAAGGTCGGGGCAGGCGGCAAGGTTCGTAGTCAAGATGGATAGCAGAAGTTCAGGTAACACAGGCTTTGGACACACTAAACGCTTTCACTGGCACAAGGCAACAAGATCCGGCAGGGGAGTGCAGGGGCAGTGATCAGATATAGTCTGGGAGCAGGTGGGAGCCAATTAAGCTAATTGGGCCAGGCACCAATCATTGGTGCACTGGCCCTTTAAGTCTCAGAGAGCTGGCGCGCGCGCGCCCTAGAGAGCGGAGCCGCGCGCGCCAGCACATGACAGCAGGGGACCGGGACGGGTAAGTGACCTGGGATGCGATTCGCGAGCGGGCGCGTCCCGCTGTGCGAATCGCATCCCCGACGGCCATGACAGTGCAGCGCTCCCGGTCAGCGGGACCGACCGGGGCGCTGCGGGGAGAGAGACGCCGTGAGCGCTCCGGGGAGGAGCGGGGACCCGGAGCGCTAGGCGTAACACTTAGAATGCTTTATCAGCAGTCAGCTATTCTTTTCAACCCTCCATACACATGCATGCTAGTCTAAGCTGAGCAGGCATCTATTTCTCAATGCGGAGGGGCAAAAAGCTGCTGCCAGGCTTTCAAAGGTTAGCACATGCTACTATCCAACAAGCCTGATTCTTGTTTTCCCACAACATTTACCATCTGGGAAGAAGAATACCCCATTAATTGTTGGCTAGTCTCACCCATTAGATGGCTTGTGATGCCAATTTATTAGCCTATTCATTTAGTGGGCTGGGCAGGAAGGGGGTTATAATATTCTAAATATTAGTGTGAAGACATCTGTCTACCATCAGTAATTGAAATTATTTCTTGTTTCTATGCAAACGATGCGAACGGACATCTAATCCTACTCTCAGGTGACAAGTGTATGCAATTGTCTTTAGTCTAGTCTGAACAATGGTCTACTGCATTGCTCCAGACACTAAACCAGTGTTCAACAACAGGGGTGCCTCCAGCTGTTGCAAAACTAACACGCCCAGCATGCCAAGGCAGCCAAGGGGAGGAGGGTGAATTTGACATGACATGGGGGGAATAAGACTTAAAATAGGAAGTGGTGGCGGGGGCGGGATTTCAGAATTTGTTTATTTTGAAAAATTTACCTCCATAATCGCAATATGACATTTTCCCCAAATTGTGCAGCCCTATTATACAACTCTCCTTAGCATGAGATTCTGTGACTGCTGGCTCTAAAAATCTGAAAACTATGGGGGAGATTTATTAAAACCCGTCCAGAGGAAAAGTTGCTGAGTTGCCTATAGCAACCAGTCAGATTTGCTTCAATGCATCTTTCATTTTGCAGAGGCCTTGTTAAAAAGGAAAGAAGCGATCTGATTGGTTGCTATGGGCAACTCAGCAACTTTCCTCTGGATGGGTTTTGATAAATCTCCCCTTATGTTATTGTAGAAGAGCTGCAGTAGCTGCTTCCCTATAAGGATCTACAAGTCACCAGGTCTCATGACTCAGCGAGATCTACAATGTCAAGGTATAATATAAATGGGTGCAGCAGCCGAGGTAATTGTCAGGTGAGCAATGGGATACAAGTATACGGGAATCTACCTTACTCTCAAATACACACAAGGCAATACACTCCACTGAGACCCAGAACATGGTGGAATTTTTTTATATGTTTTTTGTCACATGATCACATTAAAAATAAAAAACAAACACAGATGCATTCAAGTGTAAGTGTGAAAAAATACAAATTTTTTAACCCCCATAACGCCATGGGATAAATCTTTTTATAGTGGTCATATTTCTGCAGCAAAATATATCCTAGCAGTGTTTTTCAGCCAGGATGCCTCCAGCTGTTGCATTTTTTGCAACAATTGGAGGCACCATGGTCAGGAAACACTGGGATAGGGGACAAGTGTGTTTGGGGACCTGACCCGAGACAACCTGACACCCACAAAAGAAGGCAGAATTGGGGTCTTACAGTTTCTACCTCCCCATCGCTCGAGTGCTGTGTGCGCATCAGAACCGATGCAGTCTTTATTGGTACCCAGGATCATGTGATCCTCAGGTGACTAGTCAGATGACCATGCGGCTAAGTCTAGTAACAGTTGTCACTTGTCAGGGCTGCGTCCCCTTTTAGTATATGTAGATATAAGCAGGCCACATACTTACATCTAAATAGTTCAGCAGCTTCTCTGGGGTGGGATCATTGCTGGATGGAAATCCTGCATAATATTTGCCATTTGTTCCAATAAGCTTCTGTAGGTCAGTGAAAGCACCAGCCATCGTGTGGCGCATTGTGGGCATTTTCTTCAATGGGATCCTGCAGATTGAGACAAAAAGAAAAAAGGGAATTTTAAATAAAAGGGCCTTTTGTCCCAATTTGAAGCCACAACATGTTGATGGATTATGGGCATTTCCCACTGAATTTACAGTTACTATCAAGACAAGTGTGCTTTATTGAAATTCAAGACAGGACCATAAAGTGCATCTGTCACTTCATCCCTAGTTGTGAAGCCAGCGATACAGTTTAGTAGGGGTTAACAATGCAAGCTGAGGGCAGCAGTACCTCTCTCCGCTGACTTCACGCTCCCTTGGCCTGGTATTGGCAAACAGGGCTTCATGTGCAGGGAGTCTGAGAGATTCACCGGCAGACTGATTGCTCATGCGCCATAATACCAATTCATAGTGCATACATGTGAAAACTATGGGCGCCGCATGCAGGCGAGCCTTGTGGGTCAATCACCAGGCCGAGCGGGTGTTATACCCTGGGGCAGAGCAGACTCCGTCACTTGTGTACACAACCAAATCTAAAAAAAACAAAAAGGTATGCCTTGCATATGCTTGTTAACCCCTACCAGACTGTGTTGCCCATTTCTAAAGATGTACTTTAGGCAGTAAAATCAATGAGTTCACTGTTATAAGGGGGAGGACACTTTTTTTTTACCAAGAGCAAATGGAAGGGGGAAAAGGCAGTCTTTATATGGGTTGTAAGAGATAAAGGGGAAACCTTTTTTACCTTTGTGGATCATCCACAGGAGGTAGACTGGCTCAGCTTGCAGGTACACAGCCAAGGCTCTCAATCTCTCTCTCTCTCCCCTAGACATGCTAAAACCCACCCCCCACTTCCTATGTTTTGTTCTGGTTTCTCTGCTACTAGGGACAGAAATGTCCGGACAACAGGCAGTAGACAGCAGAGAAATGAGACACCTAGTGACCAAGAGCTGTTTTTCAAGGGTATGGAATCATTTTTGTTTAACTAAGCCATTTAAAAAAATGCTTGGAATCACATAAGCCATCACATGGAGGAAAGGTGTTTGAAACAACCATAGCTATGTTAGCAAGGTGGCTCCATCATAAATTTTTTTCTGTATAAACCTACTCCGGGCAACCAGTTGTGCAGGGAGCTTGAACACCATAGTTTGATTTCGGAACAGTGGGCTGTGCAAATGAAAAATTACATTTTTCATTTTCACGGACCACTGTTCCAAAAATCTCTCAGACACCTGTGGGGCGTAAATGCTCACTACACCCCTTATTACATTACGTGAGGGCCTTTGTAAACACACGTGGCCTTCAATTCCGGACACACTTTCTCTCCATAAGCCCAATGGCGCTCATTCTCTTCTGAGCATTGTAGTTCGCCCACAGAGCACTTTACATCCACATATGGAGTATGTTCTACACATTTTGGGGGGCTTTTCTCCTATTTTCCAAGCGAATGCGGATGTCCGCCATTACTGGCGGGTCCCTGGCTGCTGATAGCAGGCGGGACCTGCCGCGCATGGTGCGAGCACCTGTCCGGCGCTTACGGTCATGTAAGCGCAGCGTGTAAATGTACGTCATGGTGCGTTAAGTACCACGGCACCGTCATGATGTACATTTACGTCCATTGTCGTTAAGGGGTTAACCCCTTGGGGGCGGAGCCCATTTTGACCCTAAGGACGGGAGGATTTTTTGCAAATCTGACCACTGTCACTTTATGCATTAATAACTCTGGGATGCTTTTACTTATAAATTTGATTCAGAGTTTGTTTTTTCGTGACATATTCTAATTTATTTTAGTGGTAAATTTTTGTCGATACTTGCTACATTTCGTGGTGAAAAATTCCAAAGTTTCAGGAAAAATCTGACCATTTAGCATTTTTCTAACTTTGAAACTCTCTGCTTGCATGGAAAATGGACATCCCAAATAAATTATATATATTGATTCACATATACAATATGTCTAGTTTATGTTGGCATTATAAAGTTGACATGTTTTTACTTTTTGAAGACATTAGAGGGCTTGAGAGTATAGCAGCAATTTTCCAATTTTTCACAAAAATTTAAAAATCTGAATTTTTAAGGGACCGGTTCAGTTTTGAAGTGAATTTGAGGGTCTTTATGTTAGCAATCCCCTACAATGGACCCCATTATGAAAACTGCACCCCTCAAAGTATTAAAAATGACATTTAGAAAGTTTAACTCTTTAGGTGTTTCACAGGAATAGCAGTATAGTGAGGGAGAAAATTCAAAATCTAAATTTTTTACACTAACATGTTATTGTAGGCCCATTTTTTCATTTTTACAAGGGGTAAAAAGTGAAAAAGTCCCCCAAAATTTGTAATTCAATTTCTCTCGAGTGCACTACAGGGCCCAGAAGGAAAGGAGCAACAATGGGATTTTGGAGAGTGAATTTTGCAGTTATGGCTTTTGGGGGGCATGTCGCAATTAGGTAGCTCCCATGATGCCTTAAGAGCAAAAAAAAACACATGCCACACTATTTGGGAAACTACACTCCTTAAGGAACGTAACAACGGTACAGTGAGACTTAACACCCCACCGGTGATTGACGAACTTTCGTTAAAGTAGGACGTGAAAATGAAAAATTAGATTTTTCTCAATAAAATGCTGGTGTTACCCCAAATTTTTCATTTACACAAAGGGTAATAGGAGAGAAAGCAGTGCTGTGGAGTCTGAGTCTAATTCGGAGATGGCAAACAAAACAATGCATTGACTCCGACTCCTACTAAATTTAGATTGGAATAAAAAAAATTTAAAAAAATTTAAAAATTTAAAAAAAAACTCAACTCCCCCCCCCCCCCCCCTCCCTCTTGAATACACTGAAACAAGACCTAACCAAATGGGTGCGAAGAAACTTCTCCTGGCTGGGGAGAGTCAATGTTTTCAAAATGAACGTGCTTCCCCATCTGTTATACCTTTTCTCCTGCATACCCCTCTACTTACCTCGCACGTTCTTTGGAGAGGTCTCTTTGCTCCAAAAAGTATTTATCTGGGCGGGCAAACATCCGAGACTCGACAAACAGGTCCTCATACGGAAAAAATCCGCAGGGGGATTAGCTGCCCCGGATGTTCTCTCCTATTACCTCGCGTCTGTCCTGTCCCGAGTACTAGACTGCTGTAGAAACGACTCTCCCAAACAATGGGTGGAGGTGGAGAGCCATGCGGTGAACTGTAACTTAAAAGGAGAACTCCAGAACATAAAAACTGTCCCCCATAGTGCCGGCAGTAAAAAAATAAAAGCTGTACATACCTTCCTCCGCTCCCCCGGGGCCTCCGGTAAACGGCTCCGGTCTCCGCCGCGATCCACTTCCTGGTTGCCTGTGGTCGGATGAGTCATACTGCGCTCAGCCAATCACCGGCCGCAGTGAAGTCCCGACTCGGCCGACGATAGGCTGAGCGGCAGTGTGACGTTTTCGGCCCCAGACGCAGGTGCCGATGTAGTGAAGAATTTTGTGTCCTGAAGCGTTTTCACACTGCCGCTCAGCCGATCGCTGGCCGAGTCTGACTTTGCTGCGGCTGGTGATTGGCTGAGCGCAGTAAGACTCATCCGACCACCGGCAACCAGGAAGTGGATCGCGGCGGAGACCGGAGACGGTTACCGGAGGCCCCGGGGGAGCGGAGGAAGGTATGTACATCTTTACTGCCGGCAGTATGGGCCACAAATTTTATATTCCGGAGTTCTCCTTAAATGGCTTTCTTATGGCGCCCTCATACTAAATCCCTCTCCCCTCCCCCTAGTGCTCTCATCCATCCACCGTTCACAAATCTTATTTATCTCACCTAAACCTCCTCCCCCCTAATGGCCCCCTGACGCCCCTGTTTGACAACCCTCTCTTCCCCCCGACAATGACCAGCTCCCACTTTTTATCCTTCCATAAAAGGACAAGGTGCCACGTTTTATCACCTCCTCACCAAATCCTCCCTCAAACCTCTTAGTGATCTGGTCCCTGACCCCTCCAACTCTGCTTCATTCTCATTTCAATACTTTCAGGTGCAACACTTTTACATGAAAAACAGACATGCCCTACAACTACATCGACCCCTTACTCATTTTAAGAGGTTGTGCATAGCCTCGGTACCTTGACGCATACAATTAGCCTCCTGTACACTCTCATCCTTGATGAATCCACTAAACTCCCTCTACCATTCAGGGCTGGTTGGGAGAAGGACTTGGGTCATCCTATTCCAGATGATTGGAATAGGGCTCTCGCTATGTGTCATAAATCCTCCATATCCTGCAAGGCCCAAAAGACAAACTACAAAAGCCTAAGGAGATGGTATAGAGTCCCGGCCATCTTGGCCTACTATACGGGGGTTCCTGATACATGCTGGAGATGTGGCTTGTCTAAGGGCACCATGTTACATACCTGGCTGGTCTGCTTGCCGCTACTCACATTCTGGAAGACTGTCCTAGACGTCATATTCCATGTTACCTTGGTTTGATTCCCACCCAGCCCTGAGGTTACTCTTTCCATTCTACCCCCTTCTATTCCAAAAGCCACTAACCGGTTAATCACCTTCCTCCTAATGGCCACATGATCGGTTATCCCGAGATTGTGGAAAACCACTACACCGCCCACCATAACAACCTGGTTACGGGAGGTATCGCATGTCCACAGGATGGAGGAACTGACGGCATACACATACGACCAACAGCCCCGCTACCTTGCGACCTGGGGTCTGTGGCACTCCTTCCTCACTTCCCCGGAAATTCTTACTCTACACCTTACCCAATGACCTTGCACACTCCTCCTCCTCTAAGTTACAAACTGCTGCCTCAATATTCTCACGCATTCATCCTTTGCTCCCCTACGATTATGAAAGTTGCGATAGAGGATAAAGTGCCGGATGCTGCGAGGGTCCGGGATCTGCCCAGTCCACGGGTAAGCTCCTTCTGCAATGGTCCCTCTCTTCCCTTTCCAGCACTTTTTTCTTCTGCTCTCTCTTCCCTGCCTCCCTCATCTTTCCTCTCTCCCCTCTCTTTTCTCTCTTACCCTACGCCTCCCCCAGGTTCTGCCCTGTGGTCTTTGACCTTACTGCACCAAGATACCTAGTCCCCGGCTGATCCCTCTTCGTTAACCGCTCCCAGACTCCTAGCTACACTCCTCCTGATTCGCAACTCATCCTCTGTCCAGCTTTATCTTCTGACATTGTTTTGCATATTACTGTTACATGTCATTGCAGATGGGTTGCTCTGGGTATTCCAATGACTCTCTATTTGACCTCCTGAGAGGACCTCATGTTCAGGGACACGTTTGCACCAGGTTAAAGTTCTTTAGCTATGATTGATGCAAATGTAATAGTTAGGGAGCACGTGACTCCCCAGTTTTTTTCTTTGTTTTTGTCCATTAATGTTTACGTTAACTGTTTCTGTAATCTGCGATCTGTGAACCTTTCCAAAACTTCTGAATACATTTTGAATTTGAAAGGGTGAAAAAAAAAAGCAAGTTTAAATGTCCTAATTCACAAAAAGTTATAATTAATGGCTTCTCTACTGTAAGAATAAAGACCAATGCATGCAGTGCCTCACGTAACGGCAAAACGAACATGTTAAGTGACCGAGAAGAAGCATGCTTTTTCATGTGCTTCACTATATGGCACGCAACACGCAACGCACAATTAGGAGCGGCAATACTTCTACTTTCCATAGTGTTGTGTTCTGCTGTTACAGGGAACCCATGGGTAGCCTAGCCTCTCACTGATAAGGGATTAAGTAAATATGTTTTTTGCAGGACTAGAGACACTTGTATACGTGAAGGGAATGGAGGGTCAATAGTTCAAGACTGAAGCTGTAAACCATTGGAAAAACTGCTGCCATTCAGCTAAGGCTATAAAAACTTGTAAACTCCGATTGTTAGCTTAAACTTTAAACATGACTATGGGATTCTACTAGGGAAATCATGTTTTATAATAAATGCCCCTTCCTGGATCCTCCCACTGCCCTATCTTCAGCAGCAGATCAGCACACAAAAAGAAGGCAGCAGCTTCTGCCCAACTACCTCTCTCTGCTAGAAGAACTTGGTGGAACAGCTTATTGGATTCAACTGTAAGTGTTTACACCATTTCTTCTGAGTATGGAAACAGGGATGTGGAAATCCTATAGCCCGACACCCGGGACAAGTAGTTTTGGGTGCCGGGCAGGTGAATTGTTTATAGATTTAGCCCTGTATCGGGCTAGCAGGGATAGACCGACTTCCCCCTTATTTTTCTTTAATGCCGGTGTGAGGCGCAGGAGCCGATGGAAGTCTACACCTCACACCGGCGCTCAGAGTGTATGGAGGGGGCAGCGGCCTCCAGCTGACTGCAGAGCCCCCTTATCTCCCCTCCCGGAGGATGGAGGACACAGCTCAGAAGACACAGCAGGGTGAGAGAAAGGATGTAGACAGCTCCGTGCACAGCTCCATCCCCCGCACTCAGCTCTATCCCTCACCCTCCCCCTGATCTGTCTCCACAGGACCTAATCCACCACGGGGAGGTTGCTTGTTTGCACGGGGAAAACACAGAGCAGGGGGGGGGGGGGGGTGAGGGGGAGGACGGAAATCTCACCTCACACCGGCCAGGACTAAAGCTCTGATGTCCACTCATGGCCGGATCAGGTGAGGAGACCGAGAATACAGGTGGCGGCAGGAAGGGTGGTTGTATATGAATGGTGTGAGTGTATGTATGATGGGGGGGGGCAGCGGCAGGTGTATGTATGATGTGTGCATATGTATGGTGTATATCAGTGTTTCCCAACCAGGGTGCCTCCAGCTGTTGCAAAACTACAACTGGGAGTTGTAGTTTTGCAACAGCTGGAGGCACCCTGGTTGGGAAACACTGGTGTATATGTATGGTGTGAGTGTATGTGTGATGTGTGTATGATGTCTAAGTGTGATGTGTATGTATGTGATGTATGATGTGGGGTGGGCAGCGGCAGGTGTATGTATGATGTGTGCATATGTATGGTGTATATGTAGGGTGTGAGTGTGTGTGTATGTAATGTATAATGTGGGGGGGGCAGTGGCGGGGGTGTGTGTATGTATGATATGTGGGCAGTGGCTGGTGCATGTATGATATGTGTATGCATGAATGTTTTGTATAGGAGCGGACTGTCACGTCGGGCATTAGGGCAGTTGTGCCATCTAATTTTATTTATTTTTAGTGGCACCTGCACTGAATTGCACCCCCCAGAATCCCGCCCCCCTTCATACTCACCCGACGACCAAGAGCCCCACGGATGCACACAAACACACCCGAACCAAAACTACAACTCCCAGCATGTTGGACCATAACCTAAACTGTAGAACTATAAAGTGCAACATGCTGGGAGTTGTAGTTTTGGTTCGGGTCAGCTGCAGAGCCATAGGCTGCATCAGGGCATGCTGGGAGTTGTAGTTATCTAGTAACTAAATGCAACTTCCAGCATTTTCTGACACAAAATGCACCATATAAACTGGAGAAGCAGAACACCCCCCCCCCCCACCCCAGTAACACATAAGTCCCTATTGAGACTGAAAAATAGTGATTAAAATATTTTAAAAAGTGCTATACATGTGAATAAGCCCCTTTCCTAATAAAAGTTTCCAATTTTCTTTAAATAGAAATATTGTACAAAAATAAACATAAGTGGTATTGCTACATGTGGAAATGTCCAGACTATTACCGTATATACTCGAGTATAAGCCGAGTTTTTCAGCACGATTTTTCGTGCTGAAAACACCCCCCTCGGCTTATACTCGAGTGAACTCCCCCACCCGCAGTGGTCTTCAACCTGCGGACTTCCAGAGGTTTCAAAACTACAACTCCCAGCAAGCCAGGGCAGCCTTCAACATCATCCAGCCCCCTCTCACCCCCTTTAGTTCTGAGTACTCACCTCCGCTCGGCGCTGGTCCGGTCCTGCAGGGCTGTCCGGTAAGGAGGTGGTCCGGTGAGGAGGTGGTCCGGGCTGCTATCTTCACCGGGGAGGCCTCTTCTAAGCGCTTCGGGCCCGGCCTCAGAATAGTCACGTTGCCTTGACAACGACGCAGATGCGTCGTTGTCAAGGCAACAGCTCTATTCCGGGCCGGAAGCGCGGAGAAGAGGCGCCCCCGGTGAAGATAGCAGCCCGGACCACCTCCTCACCGGACCACCTCCTTACCGGACAGCCCTGCAGGACCGGACCAGCGCCGAGCGGAGGTGAGTACTCAGAACTAAAGGGGGTGAGAGGGGGCTGGATGATGTTGAAGGCCGCAGTGGTCTTCAACCTGCGGACCTCCGGAGGTTTCAAAACTACAACTCCCAGCAAGCCCGGACAGCCGATGGCTGCCCGGGCTTGCTGGGAGTTGTAGTTTTGAAACCTCTGGAGGTCCGCAGGTTGAAGGCCGCAGTGGTCTTCAACCTGCGGACCTCCGGAGGTTTCAAAACTACAACTCCCAGCAAGCCCGGACAGCCGATGGCTGCCCGGGCTTGCTGGGAGTTGTAGTTTTGAAACCTCTGGAGGTCCGCAGGTTGAAGACCACTGAGGGCGAATGATGAGAAGAGGATGATGAAGGGGGGGTGTGGGGATGATGAAGGGGGGTGGGGATGATGAAGGGGGGGGGGGGTGTGGGATGATTACAAGGGGATGATGAAGGGGGGATGTGTGGGATGATAAGGGGATGTGTGGGATGATGACAAGGGGATGATGAAGGGGGGATGTGTGGGATGATGACAAGGGGATGATGAAGGGGGATGTGTGGGATAAGGGGATGTGTGGGATGATGACAAGGGGATGATGAAGGGGGGATGTGTGGGATGATGACAAGGGGATGATGAAGGGGGGATGTGTGGGATGATGACAAGGGGATGATGAAGGGGGGATGTGTGGGATGATAAGGGGATGTGTGGGATGATGACAAGGGGATGATGAAGGGGGGATGTGTGGGATGATAAGGGGATGTGTGGGATGATGACAAGGGGATGATGAAGGGGGGGATGTGTGGGATGATGACAAGGGGATGATGAGGATGTTAATGACGGGTCTGGATGATGACAGGGGGGGATGAGGTATTTCCCACCCTAGGCTTATACTCGAGTCAATAACTTTTCCTGGGATTTTGGGTTGAAATTAGGGGTCTCGGCTTATACTCGGGTCGGCTTATACTCGAGTATATACGGTAAAATATAATGTTAATTAAACCGTACGGTGAACGGTGTAAATGTAAATAATAGTCCAGAATTGCTCATTTTTGGTCACTTCATATGAGAAATTTTTTATAAGGTGATCAAAAAGTTACATCTAGACTTTTCTGGGCTTCCCTCGGGTGTAAGAGGAGCTACAGCTCTCCTGCTGTTAATATCCTGGCATGCTGCGATCACCTATTAAACCATTAGATCACCGCTGTCAGCAATGTCTAAAGGAATCTTATATCCATCCCTGGTGGTCTAGTGGGGGGGGGGGGGGGGGATCAGACTATTTTGGTTGAAATTATTTCATCTACCAGGACAAGTAGATTTTCTTGAGGGACAAGTAGATTGTGTTCCGCTTTAGTCCCTTGGACAAGTAGTTTTTTTTTTAAATGTCCACACCCCTGGGAAATACCCCATATGTGGATGTAAAGTGCTCTGCAGGCGCACTACAATGCTCAGAAGAGAAGGAGTGCCATTGAGCTTTTGGAGAGAAAATTTGGTTGGAATGGAAGTCAGGGGCCATGTGCGTTCACAAAGCCCTCATGATGCCAGAACATTGCGCACCCCCCCCCCCCCCCACGTGACCCCATTTCGGAATCTGCACCCCTCACAGAATGTAATAAGGGGTGTAGTGAGTATTTACACCCCACTGGCGTTTGACAGACCTTTGGAACAGTAGGCTATGCAAATTAAAAATAAAACTTTTCATTTTTATGGACATCACATGGAGGAAAGGTGTTTGAAACAACCATAGCTATGTTAGCAAGGTGGCTCCATCATAAAAAAATTTCTGTATAAACCTACTCCGGGCAACCAGTTGTGCAGGGAGCTTGAACACCACAGTTTGATTTCGGAACAGTGGGCTGTGCAAATGAAAAATTACATTTTTCATTTTCACGGACCACTGTTCAAAAAATCTGCCAGACACCTGTGGGTTGTAAACGCTCACTGCACCCCTTATTACATTCCGTGAGGGGTTTAGTTTACGAAGTGGGGTCACATGTTGGGGGGGGGGGGTCCACTGTTCTGGCAGCATGGGGGCTTTGTAAATGCACATGGCCTTCAATTCCAGCCAAATTCTCTCTACAAAAAACTAATTTTGCTCCTTCTCTTCTGAGCATTGTAGTGCACCCGCAGAGCACTTTATATCCACATATGGGGTATGTTCTTATTCCGAAGAAATGGGGTTACTAATTTTGGGTGGGGCTTTTTAATCTATTGCCCCTTGTGAAAATAAAATATTTGGGGTAACACCAGCATTTCAGTGAAAAAAAAAAAAAGTCTAATTTTCACATCCAACTTTAACGAAAATTCATCATAGACCTGTGGGGTGTTAAGGATCACTGTACCCCTTGTTCCATTCCTTGAGTTGTGTAGTTTCCAAAATGGGGTCACATGTGGGTGTTTTCATTTTTGCGTTCATATCAGAACCGCTGTAACTATCAGCCACCCTTGTGCAAACCCCCAATTTAGGCCTCAAACATATATGGTGCGCTCTCATTCCTGAGCCCTGTTGTGCGTCTGCAGAGCATTTTATGCCCACATATGGGGTATTTTCATTGTTCAAGAGAAATAGCGTTACAAATTTGGGGGGGTCTTTTTCTCCTTTTACCTCTTGTGAAAATTAAAATTATAGGGCAACACCAGCATGTTAGACTAAAAATTTTTTTATTTTTTTACACTAACATGCTGGTATAGCCCCTAACTTTTCCTTTTCATAAGGGGTAAAAAGGAGAAAAAGACCCCCAAAATTTGTAACGCAATTTCTCCTGAGTACTGAAATACCCCATATGTGGCACTAAACTGTTGACTTGAAATACGACAGGGCTCTGGAGTAAGAGCAGTGCATGCGCAATTGAGGCCTAAATTAGGAATTTGCATAGGGGCGGACCCGGATGAAAGCATGGAATTTTCCTCCTCCATGAAAAATATCCTACGGCAGTGTTTCCCCTACAGGGAGCCTCCAGCTGTTGCAAAACTCCACGCATGCCAGGACAGTCAATTTTTGCAACAGCTGGGGGCCCGTTTAGGAAAGTGCCATACAAGACATTTTTTTTTTTGGGGGGGGGGGGCAGGCAGTGTAAGGGGTGTATATGTAGTGTTTTACTCTTTAGTGTAGTGTAGTGTTTTTGGGGTACATTCACAAAGGCGGGGGTTCACAGCGAACGAATTTCCCACCGGGAGTTTGAGCTGCGGCGGAAAATTTGCCACAGCTCATACTTGCAGAAGGAAACCCACTGTAAACCCGCCAGTGTGACTGTATCCTGTACAGTCACATGGGGTGGGGAGGATGCTTCCAGCTGTTGCAAAACTACAACTCCCAGTATGCACTGACAGACCGCGCATGCTGGGAGTTGTAGTTTCGCCACAGCTGTAGGCACTCAGTGTTTCCCAACCCATGTGCCTCCAGCTGTGGCAAAACTACAACTCCCAGCATGCATGGTCTCAGTGCATGCTGGGAGTTGTAGTTTTGCAACAGCTGTAAACAGACTCTAGCTCAGTATTTCCCAACCAGTGTGCCTACAGCTGTTGCAAAACTACAATTCCAAGCATGTACTGACAGCCAAAAGACATGCTGGGAGTTGTAGTTATGCAACAACTGGAGAAGAACAGTTTGGAGACCACTGTAGAGGGTCTCCAAACTGTGGCCCTCCAGATGTTGCAAAACTTCAACTTCAAGTATGCCCAGACTGTCCAGGCATGCTGGGAATTGTAGTTCTGCAACATCTGAAGGGCCAGATGTTACAGAACTACAACTCCCAGCATGTCTGGACTGTCTGGGCATACTAAGAGTTGTAGTTTTGCAACATCTGGAGGACCACAGTTTGGAGACCACTACACAGTGGTCTTCAAACTGTGGCCCTCCAGATGTTGCAAAACTACAGCTCCCAGCATGCCCAGACAGCCTTTGGCTGTCTGGGCATGCTGGGAGTTGTAGTTTTGCAACTTTGAGAAGGCCACAGTGAAGATCACTTACCATAGATCTTCACTGCAGCCTTGTCTGTGCCGCCATCATCCATCTATGCTGCCCGTTATTTGGATTCCCCCCCCCCCCACCCCCAGGTCCCACTTCTTCCCCCTCGCTCTGCCCGGACTTCGATCGGTGGGCAGAGCAGGGGAAATGAATTTTCCGGCACCCGGCGCTGATCGGAAATGCAGAGGACGTACAGGTACGCCCTCCATCCTTAAAGGGGTATTCCAGGCCAAAAATTTTTTTTATATATCAACTGGCTCCGGAAACAGATTTGTAAATTACTTCTATTAAAAAATCTTAATCCTTCCAATAGCTATTAGCTTCTGAAGTTGAGTTGTTGTTTTCTGTCTAACTGCTCTCTGTTGACTCACGTCCCGGGAGCTGTGCAGTTCCTATGGGGATATTCTCCCATCATGCACATCTCCCGGGACGTGACATCATCATTGAGCAGTTAGACAGAAAACTTCAGAAGCTAGTAACTATTGGAAGGATTAAGATTTTTTAATAGAAGTAATTTACAAATCTGTTTAACTTTCCGGAGCCAGGTTTTGCCTGGAATACCCCTTTAAGTACCTGGACCAGAGGGCGTACCTGTACGCTCTCTGTCCCTACAGGCTAATTAACAGATTAGGCTTCAGTCCTCGTGAGCCATGATCAGAGCTTTACACTAGATTACGTGATCAAACACAACCTGTGCAAACACGTGGGCCGAGCACCTAACCCTGTTATTCTCCCTTAATATCACCCTCCTCCGAGAGTCTGTGCAACATCAGAGCCTGTCCAACTAGAAAGCCCAGGACAGTAAAAGCTACAAGAGCATAATGTCATGGCTGACCTGCACTATACTGATATACCAAACATTCCTTACCTAGAGATACCGTACACTGATCCATTCCTACACCCACACACTAAGAAAACTGACACTTAAGGAGGAAATGCTGCAGCTATTCTGCAGTGGTATATACACACCTGTTAATATTTGGAGCCCAGTGGTGTATGCATGTGCTGCATACATCCAACGATACAGAAAAAAAAAAAAAAAAGTAAAAGGTTTAAAGGAGTACTCCACTGGCCAGCGGTCGGAACTAAACGAATCACCATTACTATGTACAGGCACCAGGGGGGGGGGGGGAGTCCCCGTTATGTACAGGCACCGGGGGGGATCACCATTACTATGTACAGGCACGAGGAAGATCACCATTACTATGTACAGGCACGAGGAAGATCACCATTACTATGTACAGGCACGAGGAAGATCACCATTACTATGTACAGGCACCGGGGGGGGGGACCAACGGGGGCTCGTAGGAAGGTATGTATGAGTTTTTGTTTATTTTTGAGGCCCGGGCATATATAAAAGTTTTCCACTACAGTTGTCCTTTAATATCTTGTACTGCCCCCTTTGGCAAGTATCACAGCTTGTAAATGCTTTTTGTAGCCAGCCAAGAGTCTCAATTTTTGTTTGAGGTATCTTTGCCCATTTTTCCTTATAAAAGTCTTCCAGTTCTTTGAGATTTCTGGGTTGTCTGTCACGCACTGCTCTTTTAAGGTCTATCCATAGATTTTCAATTATGTTGAGGTCAGGAGATTGTGAAGGCCATGGCAAAACCTTCAGTTTACGCCTCTTGATGTAATCCCCCGTTGATTTCGAGGTGTGTTTAGGATCATTATCCATTTGTAGAAGCCATCCTCTCTTTAACTTCAGCTTTTTCACAGATGGCATCAAGTTAGCATCCAAAATTTGCTGAAATTGTATTTAATCCATTTTTCCTTCTACTCGTGAGATGTTCCCTGTGCCACTGACTGCAATACAACCCCAAAGCATGATTGATCCACCCCCATGCTTAACAGTTGGACAGAGGTTCTTTTCATTAAATTCTGTTTCCCTTCTTCTCCAAACGTACCTTTGCTCATTCCGACCAAAGAGTTAAATTTTAACCTCATCGGTCCACAGAACTTGTTTTCAAAATGCATCAGACTTGTCCATATGTTAATTTACAAAGTCAAAACGCTGATTTTTGTGGTGAGGACGTAGAAGAGGTTTTCTTCTGATGACTCTTCCATGAAGACCATATTTGTACAAGTATCTCTTTATAGTGGAATAGTGTACCACAACTCCAGTGTCTGCCAGATCTTTCTGGAGGGATTGTGCAGTCAAACGTGGGTTTTGAATAGTTTTTCTCACAATGCTGCGAGCTGTTCTGTCTGATATTTTTCTTGGTCTTCCAGATCTTGCTTTTAACTTCCACTTTTCCTGAAGACTGCTATTTCTTAATTACATTCCGAACAGAGGATATTGACATCTGAAAACATTTTGCTATCTTCATATAGCCTTCTCCAGCTTTGTGAGCATCAACTATTTTCAGTTTCAGATTTCTAGACAACTGCTTAGAAGAACCCATGGTGCTGATTGTTGGAGCAAGGTCAGATGAGTCTGGGCATTTAAAACCTTTGAGATTGACATCACCTGGTCTTCCCAGATGATGATTGAGAACAATCCATGACACTGGCAGGTCTCCGCTTTGCAAAGGGGGAAGCATTCAATAAATTCTGGAGGGTGCCCAAACTTTTGCAGACGCCATTTTTTTGTTTTCTGTTATTTTGAAAGTGTAAATGATGGAAATAAAATCTAACTTTTGTTGACATATTATAAGAATGTCTAATCTGTAATTTGATGCATCTTGGAGATTTTTCCATCTTTCCTTGGCTTCTTTATGCACATTAATATTTTTTTTTACCTGGGGTGCCCAAACTTTTGATCCCCACTGTATAAGCAGTAAAGGGACCCTATTACAGTTTAAAGAAAATAAGGGGGCACTATTACTATTTAGGGGGCACTATTATGTATAGGTAGTAAGGGGCCCTATTACTATGTGGAGGCACTTTCACTATGTATAGGCAGTAAGGAGGACGGACACTATTACTTAGTAGGGGGCACTTTGATTACATGTAGACACAAAGAATAGCAATGGGTTGGGAGCCCACTCTACCACCCTATGTAAATAGACATTTAGGCCCCACCCTGGACTTTCCCCTAACATTCAGACACGCCCACTTTAATAGATCCAGATCACAGGACGGGCCTGTAGGTAAGAACACATGTACCCGCCCCATAGTCATCTACATAGGAGTTTCCCAGCCTGTGGCTCTCCAGCTGTTGCCAATATTAGAATTCCCAGCATGCCCTGGCACCTGCAAGCTGTCACTATATGATGGAAGATGTCGTTTTGCAACAGCTGGAGATCCACAGGTTGGGGAAGACTGTCCTATACAGTAACACGAGCTGTACACCGCCCTGTGTGGGGTCAGTCCTACATCACATCCATAGATCCGCCCCAGTTAAGCCCATAGATCAGCTATAGGGGCAAATTTACCGTGGAACTAAAAGTCCCAGCAAGCGCTATGTTGTGGACATTATGGGAGTTTCTAAGTAACTATACCGTACCCACCTGATGAGGGCGCTCCCGGGCTGTATAGCGAGGGAACCCATGAGCAGCGTCCATACGAGCAGCGAGTCCATGACGGATGACTATTATCCGCGGCACAGAGGACCTTAGGACCGGGCTCACCCACACAGCGTCTTCTTATACCCACGTGACCCGTCACCTGACCAGATGTTGTTTACCGCGTGACTGTGCTCGCTATCGCCATCTAGAGTACGAGAAGATTCAGAGCACAGTCCTCACACACTGTAAAAAGTAATAAACTAAGAAGTGAGAAATAGAACAGAAAATGACATTTATGTATAAAGCTAGAAGAAAACATATCAGCATTGTTATCACTTTTTCCTCAACAATATTCCTGTCACCCTGTTCCCTCATCATTTCCTAGGTGTCCCTGCAGCAAAACTACAAATCCCATCATGACTGACAGGACTGACAGGACAGGATAGGAATTGTAATTTTGCAACAAATGAAGGGTCACTGGTTGGAGAACACTGCCTTAGGTCCCATTTACACCTCAGGTATCAATCATCCTGTAAAATACCTCCGTTATTACTCCTGGCAAAAAGTCCTGAAAATGGCCTCAAAAAATCCCATTCATGTCAATGGGATTTCTTGAACATCCTTTTGTATCAGGCAGGTCCGTTTTTACTAATGTCCGTTATTTTTGCTGGCACAAAAGACGGTGCATGCACAAATTTTTGGTCCGCAAAAAAAAATGTTGAAAAACCGGACGTTAAAATTTAACATTGAAAAAAAAACATCCGTTATCATCAGTTATTGTCATGTTTTTTAACATCCGTTTTTTGTACTGAACAAAAAAAACGGTTATAAACCTGATAAAAAAAAAACCTGATGTTGTTCATCCGTTATCATCCGTTATTACCAGTTACATCCAGGTTTTTTTTTTTTTTTTTAAAGAAAAAACCCAATAAAGATACCGGATGATGGTCATCAGTTATCTTCAGTCATTACCAGTTATTGCATCCGTTTTTTTGTTTCATCCGTTATTGTAAAATAACTTCAGTAAAAAAAAGCAGGATGATACCTGTAGTGTGAAAGGGGCCTTAGGCTGTCTGGGCATGCTGGGAGTTGTAGATTTGCAGCATCTTAAAGGGGTACTCTGCTGCCTCAGTGTTCGGAACATTTTGTACCGAAGGCTTGGAGCGGGGGCGGGGTCGTGACATCACTGCCACTTCCTCTCATGTTGTCATACCGCGCCCCTCAATGCAAGTCTATGGGAGGGGGAGTGGTGTGACAACACAAGGGGTGTGGCAGTGATGTCAAGACCCCACTGCCCGCAACAAGCGTTCCAAACTGCAGGGGTCCCAGTGGCGGGACCCCCACAATCAGACATCTGATCCCCTATCCTTTGGATAGGGATAAGATGTCTAGGGGCAGAATGCCCCTTTAATCCCTTAAAGGGTACCTCTCATCAAATAAACTTTTGATATATTTTAGATTAATGAATGTTGAATAACTTTCCAATAGCATGTTAATGAAAAATATGCTTCTTTCTATTGTATTTTTCCCGATCAGTCCTGTCAGCAAGCATTTCTGACTCATGCTGGAGTCCTAAACACTCAGAGCTGCCAGCCTGCTTTGTTCACAGCCAAACAGGCTGTGAACAAAGCAGGCTGGCAGCTCTGAGTGTTCTCCTTTGTGAACAAAGCAGACTGGCAGCTCGTAGTGTTTAGGACTCCAGCATGAGTCTGAAATGCTTGCTGCCAGGACTGGTAGGGAGACCCCTAGTGGTCATTTCTTCAAAGTGGAAAATTAAATAGAAAGAAGCATATTTTTTAATAACATGCAATTGTAAAGTTATTCTGCATACATTAATCTATAATATATCAAAAGTTTTTTTGATGAGAGGTACCCTTTAAGGACTCAGGGTTTTTCCGTTTTTGCACTTTCGTTTTTTCCTCCTTACCTTTTAAAAATCATAACCCTTTCAATTTTCCACCTAAAAATCCATATTATGGCTTATTTTTTGCATCGTCAATTCTACTTTGCAGTGACATCAGTCATTTTACCCAAAAATGCACGGCGAAACGGAAAAAAAAATCATTGTGCGACAAAATCGAAGAAAAAACGCCATTTTGTAACTTTGGGGGCTTCCGTTTCTACGCAGTGCATATTTCGGTAAAAATGACACCTTATCTTTATTCTGTAGGTCCATACGATCAAAATGATACCCTACTTATATAGGTTTGATTTTGTCGGACTTCTGGAAAAAATCATAACTACATGCAGGAAAATTTATACGTTTAAAAATGTCATCTTCTGACCCCTATAACTTTTTTATTTTTCCACGTACGGGGCGGTATGAGGGCTCATTTTTTGCGCCGTGATCTGAAGTTTTTATCCGTATGATTTTTGTTTTGATCAGACTTTTTGATCACTTTTTATTAATTTTTTAATGGTATATTTTTAGATATATAAATGCAAAAAAAACAAGGACAGAGCATGTAGGACCCCTTAATAATGATAATGGGGAGGTTGTCACGGGCGATCAAGAGAAGGCGGAGCTACTGAATGGGTTCTTTAGTTCTGTATAAACTATGGAAGAAGGAGATGACATTGGCCAGGTCAGTGCTGGTAACACATCATGTAATGTACTGAACTGGCTTAATGTAGAGATGGTACAAGGTAAGTTAAGTAAAGTAAATGTAAGCAAATCCCCAGGGCCGGATGGACTACACCCAAGAGTTCTTAGAGAGGTAAGTTCAGTAATATCTGTACCCCTGCTCATGATATTTAGAGATTCTCTGGTGTCTGGTATTGTGCCAAGGGACTGGCGCAAGGCGAATGTGGTGCCAATCTTCAAAAAGGGCTCTAGGTCTTCCCCAGGAAACTATAGACCGGTAAGTCTAACGTGCATTGTGGGTAAATTGTTTGAAGGACTTATAAGGGATTACATACAGGAATACATAGGGGATAATTGTATTATAAGTGATAGCCAGCATGGGTTTACTAAGGATAGAAGTTGTCAAACCAATCTAATTTGCTTTTATGAAGAGGTGAGTAGAAGCCTTGACAGAGGAATGGCTGTGGATATAGTGTTTCTGGATTTTGCCAAAGCGTTTGATACTGTCCCTCATAGACGTCTGACAGGTAAGTTAAGGTCCTTGGGCTTGGAAATTTTAGTTTGTAACTGGATTGAACACTGGCTCATGGATCGTACCCAGAGAGTGGTGGTCAATGATTCGTACTCTGATTGGTCCCCGGTTATTAGTGGTGTACCCCAAGGTTCAGTACTGGGCCCGCTGTTGTTTAATTTATTTATCAATGATATAGAGGATGGCATTAACAGCTCTGTTTCTATCTTTGCAGATGACACCAAGCTTTGTAGCACGGTACAGTCTATAGAGGATGTGCATAAGTTACAAGATGACTTGGATAGACTAAGTGTCTGGGCATCCACTTGGCAAATGAGGTTCAATGTGGATAAATGTAAAGTTATGCATCTGGGTACTAATAACCTGCATGCATCGTATGTCTTAGGGGGGATTAAACTGGCAGAGTCACTGGTAGAGAAGGATCTGGGTGTACTTGTAGATCACAGACTACAGAATAGCATGCAATGTCAGGCTGCTGCTTCCAAAGCCGGCAGGATATTGTCATGTATAAAAAGAGGCATGGACTCAAGGGACAGGGACATAATACTCCCCCTTTATAAAGCATTGGTACGGCCTTACCTGGAATATGCTGTTCAGTTTTGGGCACCTGTCCATAAAAGGGACACTGCGGAGTTGGAAAGGGTGCAGAGACGCGCGACTAAACTAATATGGGGCATGGAACATCTTAGCTATGAGGAGCGATTAAAGGAGTTACAATTGTTTAGTCTTGAGAAGAGACGTTTAAGGGGGGATATGATAAACGTATATAAGTATATTAATGGCCCATACAAAAAATATGGAGAAAAACTGTTCCAGGTTAAACCCCCCCAAAGGACGAGGGGGCACTCCCTCCGTCTGGAGAAGAAAAAGTTTAGTCTCAAGGGGCGACACGCCTTCTTTACCGTGAGGACTGTGAATTTATGGAACGGTCTACCTCAGGAACTGGTCACAGCAGGAACAATTAACAGCTTTAAAATAGGATTAGATACATTTATGGAACAAAACAACATTAATGCTTATGAAGAAATATAAAATCCCATCCCTTCCCCAATATCGCGCCACACCCCTACCCCTTAATTCCCTGGTTGAACTTGATGGACATATGTCTTTTTTCGACCGTACTAACTATGTAACTATGTAACTATAAAAAGTGACCAAAAATGCACTTTTTTTGACTATGGAATTTTTTTGCGCGTACGCCATTGACCGTACGGTTTAATTAATAATATATTTTTATAGTTCGGACATTTACGCACGTGGCGATACCCCATATGTTTATTTATTTTTTTCTTTTACACTGTTTTATTTTTTTATGGGAAAAGGGGGGTGATTCAAACTTTTATTAGGGAAGGGGTTAAATGACCTTTATTAACACTTTTTTTTGCAGTGTTATAAGTCCCATAGGGACCTATAACACTGCACACACTGATCTTTTACACAGATCACAGGCGTGTATTAACACGCCTGTGATCAGTGTTATCGGCGCTTGACTGCTCCTGCCTGGATCTCAGGCACAGAGCAGTCATTCGTCGATCGGACACCGAGGAGGCAGGTAAGGGCCCTCCTGGTGTCCGGTCAGCTGTTCGGGACGCCGAGATTTCACAGCGTCGGTCCCGAACAGCCCGACTGAGCAGCCGGGTCACTTTCACTTTAGAAGCGGCGGTCAGCTTTGACCGCTGCCTCTAAAGGGTTAATACCGCACATCGCCGCGATCGGCGATGTGTGGTATTAGCCGCGGGTCCCGGCCGTTGATGAGCGCCGGGACCGGCGCGATATGATGCGGGATCGCGGCGCGATCCCGCTTCATATCGCGGGAGCTGGCGCAGGACGTAAATATACGTCCTGCGTCGTTAAGGGGTTAACCCCTTAAGGACCAGGCCAATTTTATTTTAGCATTTTTGTTTTTTCCTCCTCGCCTTCTACAACTCATATTTTATATTTCCATCCACAGACCCATGAGGGCTTGTTTGTTTGTGTCAAAAATTGTACTTTGTAATGACATAACTTATTTTAGCATAAAATGTACGGTTCAACCCAAAAAATATTATTTATGTGGCAAAATTGAAAAAAATTTAGCAAATGTTGGAAGGTTTTGTTTTCACGCTGTACACTTTATGGTAAAAATTACATGTTTTCTTTATTCTGTGGGTCAATACAATTAAAATGATACCCATGATATATGCTTTTCTATAACTGTACTGCTTTAACCCCTTAAGGACCGAGCCCTTTTTCACCTTAAGGACCAGAGCATTTTTTGCAATTCTGACCACTGTCACTTTAAACATTAATAACTCTGGAATGCTTTTAGTTATCAATCTGATTCCGAGATTGTTTTTTCGTGACATATTCTACTTTAACTTAGTGGTAAAATTTTATGGTAACTTGCATCCTTTCTTTGTGAAAAATCCCCAAATTTGATGAAAAAAATGAAAATTTAGCATTTTTCTAACTTTGAAGCTCTCTGCTTGTAAGGAAAATGGATATTCAAAATAATATTTTTTGGGGTTCACATATACAATATGTCTACTTTATGTTTGCATCATAAAATTTATGAGTTTTTACTTTTGGAAGACACCAGAGGGCTTCAAAGTTCAGCAGCAATTTTGAAATTTTTCAAAAAATTTTCAAACTCGCTATTTTTCATGGACCAGTTCAGGTTTGAAGTGGATTTGAAGGGTCTTCATATTAGAAATACCCCATAAAAGACCCCATTATAAAAACTAAACCCCCCAAAGTATTCAAAACGACATTCAGTAAGTGTATTAACCCTTTAGGTGTTTCACAGGAATAGCAGCAAAGTGAAGGAGAAAATTCAAAATCTTCATTTTTTGCATTCGGATGTTCTTGTAGACCCAATTTTTGAATTTTTGCAAGGGGTAAAAAGGAGAAAATTTTTACTTGTATTTGAAACCCAATTTCTCTCGAGTAAGCACATACCTCATATGTCTATGTTAATTGTTCAGCGGGCGCAGTAGAGGGCTCAGAAGGGAAGGTGCGACAAATGGTTTTTGGGGGGCATGTCACCTTTAGGAAGCCCCTATGGTGCCAGGACAGCAAAAAAAAACCATGGCATACTATTTTGGAAACTAGACCCCTCAGGGAACGTAACAAGGGGTAAAGTGAACCTTAATACCCTACAGGTGTTTCACGACTTTTGCATATGTAAAAAAAATAATTTTTTTTTACCTAAAATGCTTGGTTTCCCAAAAATTTAACATTTTTAAAAAGGGTAATAGCAGAAAATACCCCCCAAAATTTGAAACCCAATTTCTCCCGATTCAGAAAACACCCCATATGGGGGTGAAAATTGCTCTGCTGGCGCACTACAGGTCTCAGAAGAGAAGGAGTCACATTTGGCTTTTTGAAAGCAAATTTTGCTCTGGGGGCATGCCGCATTTAGGAAGCCCCTATGGTGCCAGAACAAAAAAAAAAAAAACACATGGCATACCATTTTGGAAACTAGACCCCTCAGGGAACGTAACAAGGGGTAATTTGAACCTTAATACCCTACAGGTGTTTCACGACTTTTGCATATGTGAAAAATTTTTAATTTTTTTTACCTAAAATGCTTGATTTCCCAAAATGTTTACATTTTTAAAAAGGGTAATAGCAGACAACACCCCCCAAAATTTTAAGCACAATCTCTCCCGATTCAGAAAACACCCCATATGGGGGGTGAAAAGTGCTCTGCTGGTGCACTACAGGTCTCAGAAGAGAAGGAGTCACATTTGGCTTTTTGAAAGCAAATTTTGCTCTGGGGGCATGCCGCATTTAGGAAGCCCCTATGGTGCCAGGACAGCAAAAAAAAAAACACATGGCATACCATTTTGGAAACTAAACCCCTCGGGGAACGTAACAAGGGGTTAAGTGAACCTTTATACCCCACAGGTGTTTCATGACTTTTGTATATGTAAAAAAAAATATTTTTTTTTACCTAAAATGCTTGTTTTCCCAAAAATGTTACATTTTTAAAAAGGGTAATAGCAGAAAATACCCCCAAAATTTGAAGCCCAATTTCTCCCGAGTACGGCGATACCCCATATGTGGCCCTAAACTGTTGCCTTGAAATACGACAGGGCTCCAAAGTGAGAGCGCCATGCGCATTTGAGGCCTAAATTAGGGATTGCATAGGGGTGGACATAGGGGTATTCTACGCCAGTGATTCCCAAACAGGGGGCCTCCAGCTGTTGTAAAACTCCCAGCATGCCTAGACAGTCAGTGGCTATCTGGCAATACTGGGAGTAGTTGTTTTGCAACAGCTGGAGGCTCCGTTCTGGAAACAGTGGCGTACCAGACGTTTGTCATTTTTATTGGGGAGGGGGGCTGTGTAGGGGTATGTGTATATGTAGTGTTTTTTACTTTTTATTTTATTGTGTGTTAGTGTAGTGTAGTGTTTTTAGGGTACAGTCGCACGGGCGGGGGTTCACAGTAGTTTCTCGCTGGCAGCTTGAGCTGCAGCAGAAAATTTGCCGCAGCTCAAACTTGCAGCCGGATACTTACTGTAATCCTCCACCCATGTGAGTGTACCCTGTACGTTCACATTGGGGGGGGGGGGGGGGACATCCAGCTGTTGCAAAACTACAACTCCCAGCATGTACGGTCTATCAGTGCATGCTGGGAGTTGTAGTTTTGCAACAGCTGGAGACACACAGGTTGTGAAACACTGAGTTTGGTAACAAACTCAGTGTTTTGCAACCAGTGTACCTTCAGCTGTTGCAAAAGCTACAACCACCAGCATGTACGGACAGCGGAAGGGCATGCTGGGTCTTGTAGTTATGCAACAGCCGGAGGCATACTACATTGGCTGGGGATGCTGGGGATTGTAGTTATGCAACAGCTGGAGACACACTGGTTTGCTACTTAACTCAGTGTGCCTTCAGCTGTTGCAAAACTACAACTCTCAGCAGTCACCGACAGCCAACGGGCATGCTGGGAGTTGTAGTTATGCAACCACCAGATGCACCACTACAACTCCCAGCATGCACTTTAGCTGATTGTGCAAGCTGGGAGTTGTAGTTATACAACAGCTGAAGGTACACTTTTCCATAGAAAGAATGTGCCTCCAGCTGTTGCAAAACTTCAAGTCCCAGCATGCCCTTTTTGCATGCTGGGAGCTGTTGCTAAGCAACAGCAGGAGGCTGTCACTCACCTCCTGCTGCTGCTCAGGGAACAGGTCAGTCCCTCGCCGCCGCCGCTCCTGGGGCCCCGATCCCAACAGGGACGCCGGGGATCGGGGTCCCCAGCACCCGGGGTCTCCTGCCCGCACCCGCTCACGTCCTCCGGAAGAGGGGCGGAGCGGGTTGCGGGAGTGACACCCGCAGCAGGCGCCCTGATTGGTCGGCCGGATTCCGGCCGACGAATCAGGGCGATCGTGAGGTGGCACCAGTGCCACCTCACCCCTGCTGGCTCTGTCTGTTCGGGGCCATCTCTGACGGCCCCGATCAGCCAGTAATTCCGGGTCATCGGGTCACTGGAGACCCGATTGACCCGGAATCCGCCGCAGATCGCTGGACTGAATTGTCCAGCGATCTGTGGCAATCGCTGACATGGGGGGACATAATGACCCCCCTGGGCGATATGCCAGGATGCCTGCTGAACGATTTCAGCAGGCATCCGGCCCCGGCTCCCCTCCGGCTAGCGGCGGGGGCCGGAAATGCTCAGGGCGTATCCATACGCCCTCGGTCCTTAAGGACTTGGAAACGGGGGCGTATGGATACGCCCTATGTCCTTAAGGGGTTAAAGAAATCTCAAACTATTTTATCAAAATTAGTATGTTTGAAATTGCCCTATTTTGACTACCTATAACTTTTACATTTTTCTGTATACGGGGTGGTATGAGGGCTCATTTTTTGCGCCGTGATCTGTAGTTTTTATCGTTAATTTTTTTACATTTACGCCGTTCACCGTAGGGGATAATGAACAATATATTTTAATAGTTCAGACTTTTACACACGTGGTGATACCAAATATGTGTATTAATAATTTTTTATGTTTTTTTTGTAGGGTAAAATGGGAAAAACTGATGATTTACATTTTTATTGGGGATTTTTCTATTTGTTTTTATTTTTTATTTTTTTACACTTTAACCCCTTAACGACGCAGGACGTATATTTACGTCCTGCGCCGGCTCCCGCAATATAATATCGAGTCGGTCTCGGCGCTCAACGGCCGGGACCCGCGGCTAATACCACACATGTGCGGTATTAACCCTTTAGAAGCGGCGGTCAAAGCTGACCGCCGCTTCTAAAGTGAAAGTGAAAGTGACCCGGCTGGTCAGTCGGGCTGTTCGGGACCGCCGCGGTGAAATCGCGGCGTTCCGAACAGCTTGCAGGACACCGGGAGGGCCCTTACTTGCCTCCTCGGTGTCCGATTGGCGAATGACTGCTCCGTGCCTGAGATCCAGGCGGGAGCAGTCAAGTGCCGATAACACTGATCACAGGCGTGTTAATACACGCCTGTGATCAGGATGAGAGATCAGTGTGTGCAGTGTTATAGGTCCCTATGGGACCTATAACACTGCAAAAAAAAAAGTTAAAAAAAAAAGTGTTAATAAAGGTCATTTAACCCCTTCCCTAATAAAAGTTTGAATCACCCCCCTTTTCCCATAAAAAAAATAAAACAGTGTAAAAAAAATAAAATAAACATATGTGGTATTGCCGCGTGCTTAAATGTCCGAACTATAAAAATATATCATTAATTAAACCGCACGGTCAATGGCGTACGCGCAAAAAAATTCCAAAGTCCAAAAAAGCGCATTTTGGTCACTTTTTATACCATTAAAAAATGAATAAAAAGTGATCAAAAAGTCCGATCAAAACAAAAATCATACCGGTAAAAACTTCAGATCACGGCGCAAAAAAATTAGTCCTCATACCGTCCTGTACTTGGAAAAATAAAAAAGTTATAGGGGTCAGAAGATTACATTTTTAAACGTATAAATTTTCCTGCATGTAGTTATGATTTTTTCCAGATGTACGACAAAATCAAACCTATATAAGTAGGGTATCATTTTAACCGTATGGACCTACAAAATAATAAGGTGTAATTTTTACCGAAATATGCACTGCGTAGAAACGGAAGCCCCCAAAAGTTAAAGAATTGCGTTTTTTCTTCAATCTTGTCGCACAATGATTTTTTTCTTCATTTCGCCGTGCATTTTGGGTAAAATGACTATTGTCACTGCAAAGTAGAATTGGCGACGCAAAAAATAAGCCATAATATGAATTTTTAGGTGGAAAATTGAAAGGGTTATGATTTTTAAAAGGTAAGGAGGGAAAAACGAAAGTGCAAAAACTGAAAAACCCTGAGTCCTTAAGGGGTTAATAGTCACCATAGAGAACTAATACTGATTGCTAATACTGTTCAGTGCTATGCATAGGGTATAGCACTGATCAGTGTTATCGGTCGTCTTCTGCTCTGGTCTGCTCGATCTCAGACCAGAGCAGAAGACCCCTGGAGACGGAAGGAGGCAGGTGAGGGGACCTTCGTCCGCCATTATGGAAGATCGGATCCCCGCGACAGCGCTGTGGGCGATCCGATCATCCATATAAAGTACCGCACTGCCGCATATGCTGTGATCTGTATCGATCATGGCATCTAAGGGGTTAATGGCAGACATCTGCACGATCACAGGACCTGCTGCGCATGGACCCGTGCTCGTGGTCATGGCGGAGCATAAATGTACGTCATGGTGCGGTAAGTGACGTACATTTACATCCATTGTTATTAAGGGGTTAAGGTCCACATTTAGGAGACCACTGACCAAAAGTAACTGACCGGTTTACAGACCAATACACTATAACACAGATGTATTGCCGTGTATCATACTGCAAGCTATCAAGTCCCATAAGTATCAACAAAAAAGTAAGTAAAAGATTTAAAAACATAAAAAAACAAGTATTAGAAAATTAAGAAAAAAAAAACCTTTTCCACTTTTGGCCATGTTCACATGACGTAAAATATGTGGAATGTCCGTCCGGAAAACACGGATGGATATTCCACGAATAGCAGCAGAAAATGCTAGCACCACTCGGAAATTGCAATGCAGATATTTCCAATGCAGATATTTCCAATGCAGATATTTCCATTGCAGATATTTCCAATGCAGATATTCCGCCGTCTGCACAATGCCACAGAATCCTTTTGAAAGCATTGTGTGGTGTCCCAGCACCAATGGTTATCCTGTAGCTTCGGACTGCTTTCGGGAGGTGTGCTGTGTGCTCTAAGGGAAGGCCTAGCTCAAATCTACTTCATCTGGTCATTCTGCAAGGATCTCTCACACAGTGGAAGTTCATGTCCATGCAGAGAAGGCTTCAATACCTTGACAGAACCCTACCTACCAGGATTTATCTACCCGTCTTACAAGTCAGTATTTGGTGAAAGCACCACAAGTCCCAGCAAGGCAACAGGGCTCCCAAGGGGTTACGCTGCATCCTCTCACACCAAGGCCAGCTGTTTGTGTATTAACATCTGCACCAGCTTAGTAAAGACAGATATCCGTAACCTGACGTGGGTGTGTTCATTTACTCCTCGTGTCTGGCCCAGGAGAAGCTGTCTCCAACCTCAGACCGTGTATAGGATAACAGTGCCCTGGCTTCATGAAGTGATCAGGTATTTCTACTAACTCCCTGTGGCTACCACAATTCGGATTCTGCCGCTACTGAATTTCCGAGCAGGATTTTTTCGTCAGATTACACTAAGAATTTCCATTGTGTGAACGTGGCCTGAATCATATGAATAAGAGGAAAACAATAAAAATGGACATAACTGGTATCGCCAGTATATATTAAATCAGAACTTTATTATTCCAAAAGGTGAAAAATAATAGCCAATGTCAGAATTGCTGTTTGTTTTTTGGTCACCTCAAAGGAGTAAAAAGTCCTAAAAAGCTAAGTCCTCTTATGTGACAGAATGATAGTGCCATCCTCTGTAACTCTTAAAGGAGTAGTTCAGTGGTGAACAACTTATCCCCTATCCTAAGGATAGGGGATAAGTTGCTGATCGCAGGGGGTCCGACCGCTGGGGCCCCCCGCGATCTCCTGTTTGGAGCCCCGACAGCCCGCGGGATGGGGGCGTGTCGACTTCCGCACGAAGCGGCGTCCGACGCGCCCCCTCAATACAACTCTATGGCAGAGCCGGAGCGCTGCGTTCGGCAATCTCCGGCTCTGCCATAGAGATGTATCGAGGGGCCGCGTGTCGGCCGCCGCTTCGTGCGGTGGTCAACACCCGCTATCTGGCCGGAGAGCCTGGCCCCTGTACAGAGAGATCGCAGGGGGCCCCAGCGGTCGGACCCCCGCGATCTCAAACTTATCCCCTATCCTTAGGATAGGGGATAAGTTTTTCACCACTGGATATCTCCTTTAATACTACTCCATAGAATTGCCTGATGAAGATTCCGGATCTGCTCGTAACTTTCTTTGTGTAGAAATGTCCATGACATACAGACTACAGCAGCCGGAGCTTACACAACATACAATTGTGCTAGGTATAAATGTATGGGTGTGGCTTATAGGATGTGTGCATGGTGACATATATGTCATCTTCAAAGGAGGATAGAGCAAGGCTGGTAATGACAGATTCCAGTCCAGAGACCTATATAAACAGCATTCACCTATGTATGTGGTCGTGAGAGACAGCTCCACATAAAGAGTGCAAGATTTCTTTATTTTTTATTTAATTTAATGCAGACAAGAATAATATTATAACTATATGTGTAAATCATTGTTTATACCTGAGTCAGACAATCCATATCTGTAAAATTCAGCATGCCTGATCCTGTAAAAGCTAGTTCTTTCTTGGCACCTGCAGTGTCTATCTTCTGTGACAGTCGCCTCTTCTTCCATTTATCTCATTACACCAGTAAAGTACAGACAACAGAGACAATAGAAAGATTTGTTCTTTATTTTCTGAATTTTGAATACATCAGTACATTCCATATAATATGCTAGAACCTCCATACAGATTGTCTAGTTCCGCTTAAAGGGGTACTCCACTGGAAAACATTTTCTTTTAAATCAACTGGTGCCAGAAAGTTACACAGATTTGTAAATTACTTCTATATAAAAATCTTAATTCTTTCAGTACTTATAAGCTGCTGTATACTACAGGGGAAGTTCTTTTCTTTTTGAATTTCCTTTCTGTCTGACCACAGTGCTCTCTGCTGACATATCTGTCTATTTTAGGAACTGTCCAGAGTAGGAACAAATCCCATAGCAAAACTCTCTTGCTCTGGACAGTTCCTGACATGGACAGGGGTGTCAGCAGAGAGCACTGTGGTCAGACAGAAAGGAAATTCAACAAGAAAAGAACTTCCTCTGGAGCATTCAGCAGCTGATAAGTACTGGAAGAATTAAATGGGCACTGTCAGATACAAAAACTTATGATATGTGGTAAAACATGCAAAACCAATAGGCTTTGCAATTGCTTTCACATTTTTTCTTTTCAGTATTTCGTACTGAAAAAGCCAGTCAAACAAATGCCCCCCCTGCCTGCTTGGACACATACAAGTCCTGCTGTGTCCATCCGTCATCATCTATGTCATGGACACACTTCGTTGATTGACAGATGTGAGCTCAGGGCTCAAAGCTGGAGGAAAAATCCTCCCACTGACTGCTTGTGTCCCGCTACTGTCAGTGAGGACAAGCTGGGAGTTGTAGTTTTGCTAATGCTAGGGGAGATTTGAGCAGACAGCATACTGAGGGAGGGGGCGGAGACCTGCACAGTGAGGCCACGCCTCCTCCCTTTGAGAGGAATTCAGACTACTGAGCTAAATTAAAAGTGTAATCAAAAAATAAATAAATGTGCTAGACACATAAAAATTAAATGTACATGGTCAGGATTAGGTACTGAGCGATATATTAAAAAAAATTGTTGGATCTGACGGGTACGCTTTAAGATTTTTTTTATAGAAGTAATGTATAAATCTGTTTAACTTTCTGACATCAGTTGATTTAAAAGAAAATGTTTTCCAGTTGAGTACCCCTTTAAAGTGATCGGAGTTCAAGGCACTTCCAACATGGGAAGTTAGTTACCATGGACCAGGGCAGTGACCCTCTAATCTGTGTTGCAGTCTCTGTCTGGAGCCTCCTTTACAGATTTCATCATACTTCATGGGAAGAGTAGCACAGAATGCAATGTTATTTTTCCTGCCATAATGATGGACATCACTACCATGGGCCCCAACGCAAAATCTACAACGGCCCCCACTTACCATGCGCCATTTCTAACATTGGTGTCTTTATGTGGCAGAAGGGTCTTTGCTGAGCACATCTCTCTTTTCACCCTATATAAGCCCTTGTACAAAGCAAAGATACAAAGATTGTATCATGCCCAAGTAACTAGTTTTCTATAATATTTTTATACTAAATGTTTTCATAAATATTTGGAGTATCATAGTATCATAAGAAACACTGTACCTACCTACTGTATCTACATATATCTGCTGTTCTACTAGTAGTCATTATTATAAAGAATTTTTGATACCACCTATATCTTAATGATATCTCTTATATTACCTAAAGTGTTGACTGAACCTATAAATTTTAATGGGGTTGGCCAAGGATCAAATGTGTATGGTGGCATCTCAACTGTTTTCCAATGGCAGACATGAAATCGGGAGAAACGTCTGTCAGCTGAAGGAGCATTCTGCTGACAGTTGCCTACAAGTATGTCTTTAAACAGAAGACAAACCAATATGTTGTATTTTACATCAAATTTCTAGCATCAAACACATGAAATGAAGTAATCTAATGTACACTACTGGCAATCATTATGGCATTGAGCAAGGATAAAGACATCTGACACCTACAAGTGCAAAGTCTATGAAAATGTCCCTAAATCTAATTATTAATGCAAAATCTAATGGTTGCAGCTGCTTCCAGTACTTATCAGCTGCTGTATGCTCCAGAGGAAATTCTTTTCTTTTTTAATTTCTTTCCAGTCTGACCACAGTGCTCTCTGCTGACACCTCTGTCCATGTCAGGAACTGTCCAGAATAGGAGCACATCCCCATAACAAACCTATCCTACTCTGGACAGTTCCTGACATGGACAGAGGTGTCAGCAGAGAGCACTGTGGTCAGAGAGAAAAGAACAACTCAACTTCCTCTGGAGCATACAGCAGCTGATAAGTGCTGGAAGGATTACGATTTTTAAATAAAAGTAATTTGCAAATCTGTTTAACTTTCTTGCACCTGTTGATTTAAAAAAAAAATGTTTCCACTGGAGTACCCCTTTAATGCAAAATTAATACTAGCCTTCACCTATATGAGAAAGGATCACACACATTGAAAGAACAACTTGCTTAGAAATTCCTCCAGTTTAGTTATATTTTGTAATGCTATACACTGGAAATACTGTATACACAAATCTATTGGTACCCACATTGGTGCTGAACGTGTGATCATTGAACAAACCAGTGAACAAATTTTGCATGCTGGCAAAATGGGTCAAAAAGCACACACACTGAAGGGTATTTTCGTTTTTACAGAACACATTCCCAGTAGTTTGCACATGGAAACAATACAATTTTAATATAGTGAAGTTTTACACAAACTTTTGTCACAACCATGTTATAAAAGTCAGACTCATGTGAGTTCACGACCATCTGTGCCAGCGAGGGGTTCTCACATTGGCACATTGTCTCTGTAGCGGGCCATGCAAATTAGATTAATGTTGGCTGAACCTAGCAATTCTTCCAGGATCATCCAGCTATTTAAAGAAGTACTCTGGCCTCAAGACATCTTATCCCCTATCCAAAGGATAGGGGATAAGATGTCTGATCGCGGGGGTTCCGCCACTGGGGACCCCCGCAATCTAGCATGCAGCACCCACCTGTAAGTACTGCCGGAAGCGCTGGAGGTTATCAGTAGTGTTGGGCGCGAATATTCGCATTTTTATTGCAAATATCACAAATTCGCAAATATTGCAAATATATTCGCTATATATTAGAAATTACGAATATTCACTTTTTTCTGCATATTCGCATATTCCTTCTTTTCACTTGTGGGCCAATTAGAATGATGCAAATACACTTGTCAGAGGTTATCAACAACATCCCTAGCAACCAATAGTAAAGTTGCCCACCCCCTCACTGTTTTCTTCCTCGAATCCGCGAATATGCAAATATTCGCATATGCGAATATAACAAATTTGCGAATATAAGATGAATATTCGTCTATATATTCGCAAAATATCGCAAATTCGAATACGGGCAATGCCGTTCATCATTAGTTATCAGTCTTTTGCCTCCCGACCATGGGGACAGAGTATTTTGATGTCCCGACTCCGCCCCCGTGTGAGGTCACGCCCCGCCCCCTCAATGGAAGTCTATGGGAGGGGGAGTGACGGCCGCCACGCCCCCTCCTATAGACTTGCATTGATTGGGCGGGGCGTGACATTACACGGGGGCGGAGTCGTGACATCACGATACTATGTCCCCATGGTCGGGAGGCAAAAGACTGATAACCTCCAGCGCTTCCGGCAGTACTTTGCAGGTGGGTGCTGCATGCTAGATTGCGCGGGTCCCCAGAGACGGAACCCCCGCGATCAGACATCTTATCCCCTATCCTTTGGATAGGGGATAAGATGTCTTGGGGCCGGAGTACCCCTTTAATATAGTATAATATAAGTGGGTCTCCCATGATGGCAGATTAAAAAGGATCACGCATTTGGATTTTAACTTGCTTGATTCTTTTGCTCTCAAGGAAGATAAGCCACAACCAGAGGTATTGAACAGCATTATACTCCCTTCTCCTGTTCTGAGTGCCTGCAAGGTCAGTCGAGTGGGGTCGGGAGAGATATCTGTCACTGAACAAAGTTTTCTAAAGGGAATGGCCAGCGAGAGAATGAAGAACATGGCGCTCAAATCACAAAGGGGTGAAGGCCTCAAACTGCCAATATTTTTTACTTATATTGCATGTCTTTTAGACATGTTAAAAACTGGTCACACATAGGAAGATATGTTGCCCGATCCCAATAAACCCGTTTACACAGTGATCTGTCTACAACAAATTTTATTTGTGAATCTTCTTCTGTTTTCGAAAGAACCCTACATTGTTTCAGGTAAACACAAAAGTCAGTGCATAGATAACACAACCCAGATCAACTCCATTGAAGTGAAGCCGTGCCGGACATGACAATATAAAAGGGGGACATAACACTAACAGCTAAGCATTTCCTCATAAGGTTTTTATTGTATTTATTCTGTATGTACTTCTTATGCATTAGGAACACAACCTTATAATGGAAAACAAACCCCTGCTTTTTGCACATAACTAGTAGTGTTAACAATATATACAACCACAAAGCAATTGAAGGTGCTCCTAACAAATACAGTAACTAAGTTTTACCCCAGACTGCAGTTTCTGATTTACGGCTTGATATTATTGGTAAAAAGTCTATATGCTATCCAAAGGCATCGAGTGACTAGACTTTCTTCACCTAAGCACTAGGATACAGGCAATTTCAATGTGGACGAAAAATAAGTCTACATTTCGGTGCAAATGAAACAAGTCAATTATTTGCATGTTACCACTAAGTGCCACATAGTCGGTAGCTGTCGGCAGTTGTTGCATTAAGTTCATGGGAAGATCGGAAATTTCTGGGACTTTATGCGGTACTTCCATCACTTGGCTTTAGCAAACCCAACCCGGTCATTAACTCGATCAAATACAGTATAATATTGGCCGATGAAGACATCTCCCAAAATCCACAGGGGGCCTGCCGGAGGGGGAATATCGAGTCCCATGAAGCCACTCACACAGATTGCATGGCTTCCTTGTGTCACCTGTTGGGATATAACAAGTGTCAGACTAGCTCTAGCATCAGTAAATAAATTCTAGAGGACTATTAAGTAAGAAATACTAGGTTTTATAGAGTTTGGGGACTTAGACCTTGTCACAGTGGAGAGTCACAGTGCCGATTTTTTAACTGGTAATTAAAATTTTTTTGGGAAATAAAGGGGTACTCCGCTGCTCAACGTTTGGAGCCCAAGGTCGGGAGCTTGTGACATCATAGCCCTGCCCCCTCAAGACATCACGCCCCACCCGCTCAAGGCAAGTCTATGGGAGGGTGTGTGACAGCTGTCCCGCCCCCTTCCATAGACTTGCATTGAGGGGGCAGGACATCATGAGGGGGCAGGGCTATGACATCACGAGATCCCGACGCCGGCTCCAGCGTTCGGAACACTTTATTCCAAACCTTGAGCAGCGGAGTACCCCTTTAAATTTGACACTGCAGTTTTTTCTTTTTTCAAAAAATACTGAAGAATATTTTATTGCATTTTTTACGGAAAATACAGGTTGAGATTCCCAATTCCCTTTTCTGTTAGCCTGTGCACCCTTGTGGGAGAGGTGCAAAAGTGTACAAATGTTGTGCAAGGCATGTACACCAGTTTTTGGGTGCAAACTGCATCTGAAATCAGTAAAGCTGCCCCGTTATCTTGTCAGATGTTTAATTTGCATCTTCTGGCCCAATGCAAAAAACTGACATTTATAATATTGAAATGTTCTTGTGTTGCTTAGGGGCCACAGGGCTCCTCAGGTACCAGGATCCAGATGTGACTTCTACCTCTACAATCCCTATAACTACACCCCACATCCTTCTCCCCAAGTAGTTATGCAGTGTAGCACACAATCTCCCTGTAAACACCAGCAGCCCCGCTACCTTACCTTCAGTGTATACTGTTCTCCTGTCAGGGTGTATTCTCGACCCCCAAGTCTTAGAGAGATGACAGGTAATGAGGAGACCTTCTCACACTGTACCATGTACTGCAAAACAAGAGATTCTCTATGACATTACGTTGCTTTATATATGTATTTGTAGTTCGGCTGGACTACATTGTAAGACATATTTGTAGTAAAATAGTTTTATGCTGAGATCCACAGTCAGAATAGATGATGTCTTTAAAAGTTGAAGGTAATATGGTTTTCATAATGAAGGACTATTTTTTCATTTGCAGAACAGGGCCAATTTACCTTTAAGCTGAGTTAGGCTCCTTTCACACTATGAATTTTTCCGTTTACAAACTTCCGTCACATGTTCCGCCACTACAGCTGCAAAACCCGGCCGTTACAAAACCCCTGACGGCCGTGACTAAATTGCATTGCAGCCTATGGGGTTTTGTAACTGCCCGTTTGCACCCGTATATGCCCGTAATTCATTACGGGCATTATACAGTGACGGGACATCGTGACGGAAAAATTACTGCATGCAGTAATTTTTCTGCAATGCAATTTAGTCACTGCCGTCAGGGGTTTTGTAACAGCCGGGTTTTGCAGCTGTAGTGACGTAACATGTGACGGAAGTTTGTAAATGGAAAAATTCATATTGTGAAAGGAGCCTTAGTGTGAGTGCCCTGGACCCCAGGATGAGCAGACACATCTCCCGGGTGTCCTCTCTAAATACTTATCTCTCTTCATTCCTGGGCACTGCCACAGAGGACATTGTAGCATTTGGGTGTGTGCAGACATACCATAAGTGTTACGTGTGCTGCTGCACAGGGGCCCTGCAGGCAAGAGGGGCTCAAAACACAATAGCATTCCCTGCTTATTATGAGAATTATAGAGTATAAATGAGGTGGTCTATAACTATCGCCATGTCATCAAATCTGCAGTTAGAAATAAATAAGATCATAAACTGTTTTTGGACGAGGCACTTGTGTTGTTGAGGACTTCCCTTAGCTTCTGTGATAAGTTTGTTATGTTAGCTGCTGTGACATCACAAATGTCTTTCCATCCCATATCACAAGTAGGCTTTATGTAGGTAAGACACTGTGACATCACAACAATGTTTCCACCAGGAAAGCTGTTGTGACATGAAAAGTGTCTTTTAGTCAGGTATTCTACTGTGACAGTTTAGCTTCAGTCAGGTAAGCTGCTATGACATCATAGAAGTGTTTCCATGAGATAATTCCTGTGACATCACAAGTAAGTTTTAGACAGATAATATGCTGTGACCTCACAATTGGGTTTCCATTAAAGGGGTTTCCTGGCTTTATACATCTTATCCCCTATCCAAAGGATATGTTGTATATCCAAAGGATAAGTTGTATGATTACAGGGGTCCCGCCGCTGGGGACCTCCACGATCTCGGTGCAGCCCCGGCATTCTGTGCCCGCCAGTGCCTCCAAGACAGGGACATAACGTCATGGCCACGCCCCCTAGTGACGTCACGTCACGCCCCCACCATTCATGGGGGATAAGATGTATAAAGTCAGAATACCCCTTTAAATAAGCAGATGCAACATAACAAGATTTTTATAAACATAACAAGAGTGTTTTTACCAGGTCACTGCAAAGAAATCACACGTGTTGAAATGAAGTCAGGCAATATAATATCATAAGTGGGTTTCAGACATCACAAGTTGTTTTAATCAGGTAAGCTGCTTACAAGTAAGTTTCCTTCAGATAGGTTATCGGCTTATCACTGGCCTCATTCAGGTAAGCTTAGGGTTGGATATTTAATATCTTACACTAATTCAGGAGTAGGAAATCAAATGATATGTATACTCTACTAGCTATTACTGTATACTTCTTGCACAGGGGCTCGCTGGTTGGCACCAGCCCAAGACCTGGGCTTCTTTATTTAGGGTCTGTATTTATTTAGGAGGTGTGGTCAGGGGTTTGTACTTATTTAGGAGGTGTGGTCTGGGGTTTGTACTTATTTAGGAGGTGTGGTCTGGGGTTTGTACTTATTTAGGAGGTGTGGTTGGGGTTTGTACTTTTTTAGGAGGTGTAGTCTGGAATATATTTATTTGGGAGTCTGGTCTGGTGTCTGTACTTAGTTAGGTGTGGCCTGTGGTCTGTGTTTAAAAGGTCTCGTCTGTGGTATGTATGTATTGAGGAAGTCTGGGGTTTGCATCGTGTTTATGGTGTCGGTGTGTTTAGGGAGTCTATATTTAAGGGGGTCTGGTCTGGGCCTCTATTTATTTTAAGGTATGTTAAAAGGGGATCATATGCATTATTATTGGTTCAAAGGCCCAAGGATGGTGAACTGTTCAACATAAAATAGACAGGGCATGATAAAAGCATGTTGCTCAATGCAATAAATGGGCTGCTTCTTATGCCCCTTTCCAGACTATCCTCCGTGTGACGTGCCGGGCTAACAGGAAGTAAGAAGAATACAGCCCAGGGACCGAACACCTGTACCGGAGTGTACCGGAGCTCCGGGGGATCGTTGGCAGGTAAGAGAAAGTGTGTTTTCTTTTATTTTGCAGCCCGGACGGGATAAAAGGAAAAAAGTGCGCGCCGGACTACTCCTTTAAATGTTGTTAAGAAACAAAAATGTATGTTTTCAAACTCCCCTCTATGAGCTTGAGAAAAGAGCCAATGACATGGAGCAGCTCTTGATCTGGTGGACTTAAAGGGATACTGACAGCAGGATCACTTGTGCAACCAATCAGATAGTTTCTTAAAATTTTCAGAGGCCTTTATTACAATGAAAGAATCAATCTGATTGGTTGCTATGGGCAACTGGTCAACTTTTCCTCTGCACAAGTTTTGACATAAAGGTGTGGTCTGGGCGGGAATGAGCTTGTGCAAAAATCTGCGACAATTTCAAATTGTTGAATTTGATAAATAAGCTACCACTGCAAAAGTAAAAGCTAATTCCTTGGTACGTCCTTTTACCATGATGCTGAATGCAATCTGTTGTTCACTATGAACAGAATAACCATTTCAGAATTTGGAAAGGACAAATGTACCTTTCTTCAGTGGGGTTACTGAAGATTCTCTGTCCCTATGAGCTTACTTGTACATTTTACCTTTATATACTTTTCGTATTGTCCCATTAATACACCCAGCTCATTTCCACCACATGTGCATGATAAGATTACCTGCACAACTAGTGAGAACTGATGGGCTGTAGTGTTTTACTATTATATACTTCATTTACTTCTAATTGGTTTTCCTAGTAGTAGCAGAAAAAAACATTAAAATCCCCTTACCTCTCCTTGAGTTAATGGGATGGCTCCAATAGCTTTCTGCAGGGCAAGAACTTCTTCCTTTGGACCAGTGATCAGTGAGGTCCCAGTGTCTACAATGGCTGCACAGCCACCTTTACATAGTGTGAGTTGATCCCCAACACCCAACCTATAAAGATCAGATAAGACTCAGTTAAACAGATGCATCTGATGAATACAAAACCTATTGTAATCTATGGCAGATAACACAGGTTTCAACAGTTCCGGTGAAGAGAGGTTGAATGTGTCAGCTGCAATTCACATTCTAAACTGCTGACACTGCTAGATAGCTGTTAGGACAATGAGACACATGATATATGGTTTATAGATCTGTGGTGGCCCAGTACGGGAGATGTTACCCCGTACCCTCGCTGCCCTGTCCAGCAGCCTCCCTTCAGTATCCCCTGGGCTCCCTTGTACTTGTTTCCCCCATGTACATATGTTTTGCATTATAATGTATTATAAAATGTCTTGTTGCTTTAAGAGTTGTACCATGTGATATGTCATGTGATTGTTACCCAGGAGGTATCAGTGACCAGGTGACCCCAAGAGTGACCTTTGGGCTCCCTGCTAGTCTCCCCCATATAAGCCCTGGGTGAAGCTAGCTCGCTCTCTTTGGAAATAAGTCTTTGCTGAGGTCAGTCGTGCCTAGTGTGTGTGTCCAGAGTAAGCTACAGTCATAGCTTTGCCAGTCTTCATTCAAGTCAAGTCAGTCCCTGTCAAGTCAGCATGGTCTGCATTACATTGTCCAGTCCTACTACAAGTCCCAGCAAGCCCTTAAGCTCTCCAAGTCACTGGTCACCTCCGTGGGCCCTGGCTGAACTGTAAAGACTTTACCAACTGTCTACCCTCAGTAAAGCTACCGTTATCCGTAACTTGGCATCAGAGTCATTATTGCACCCGTGCCAGGATCCAGCAGTATACCTTCAGGTGGTTGTGAGGATAAACCACGCCCTGGCGTCACAAATACAAGGGGTTAATGCCATCTGCCCCTAGGGTAACAACATCTGCCCTCATCACACCCCGTTACCACAGATCTGTCTGTGCTTCTATAACAAATAAAGAATGCTTTTATGCTCTGGTGCAAAGTGTCAAAGAGGCGTTCCCTAGCCCCTGAGGTGCCATGGGTTGGCATATTGACCTGTTCCTACTTTAATGACAGGTGGAAGCAGGGCCCTGTTACCTAATCTCACACCTGCGCACAATTTGTATGCACAGCACAGGTGAGACATATGGAAACAGGGCTCGGCTTCCAGCTGACTGTAAACCAAGCAGAGACAGGGTTGGGAGGGGGAGAGAGGAGGTGTTCCATCCTTCAGCAATTTGACACATGGCACTAAAGAATTAAAGTGTTTTTCTATGTCATAGAAGAATAGGCAGATATATGAAATATACCATGTGTCTCCTTAGGCTCCTTTCACACTGTGTAATTGCTCCGTTACAAACGGACGTTAATGGCTCTTTTTTTTTCAACTTTGCGAGCCATTATCATCCGTTATTGTAACAGAGTATAACGGGAGTTATAACGGGCAAAGAGGATCCCTTTCACTTGAATAGGATTCCTCTAAAGTCTGTTATTGCGGCCGAAGATAGCGGGAGAAAAAGATGGCGCAAGCAGAAATTTTTCTCCTGCTATCTTCATAACGGCCGTCACACTACCGGGAATAAACGGTAGTGTGAAAGGAGCCCTACCCTAGCAGCTAACAGTGTCCGCAGCTTGGAATGTAAATGGCAATTGACCGATTCTCTTTGAGGGTGCGTTCACACGCTAGTAGCTAGCAGCGAGTTTCCCGCTGAGAGATACGCTTCCATTGATTTAAATGGGTCCTCGGACAGTCCGCAAATCTGACACTATTGCGGACTGTCTGTGGACCCATTCAAATCAATGGTAGCCTAACTCGCAGCAGGTTTCCTGCAGCGTGAAACATGCTGCTAGTAGTAGCGTGTGAATGCACCCTGAAGCAGACTACAGTAGAATCAGTCTATCTCAGTATAGTGAATAGTGATGAGCGTGAATATTCGAATAGCAAATTTTTATCGCGAATATCGGCATTTTGCGATTTCGTGAATATTTTGAATATAGTGAAATATATTCGTTATGAGGAATATTCATTTTTTTCTTTTTCACAGTACACATCACAATGATATGTACTATGTAAATAAAAAGTGGTCATCCCTCCCTGCTTCCAGCTTGTGGTCCAAAGAAGGCGAATTTGCGAAAATTCGCGAATATCGGCACTTTCAGAGGACACTGATCCCTCCCTTCTTTTAGCTTGTGGGCCAATGGGAAGGATACTAATACAGTTACCAGAAGTTAGCAACATCCCTAGCAAACAATAGGAAAGTAGTTAGTTGAAAGAGATAATCGTGCATGCGCATTTTGCGAATTTCATTACGAAAAAAGTAAACGAATATGCAAAATTTGCGAATATATTTGTCCATATATTCGCAAAATATGGCGAATTTGAATATGGCCTATGCCGCTCATCACTAATAGTGAACGGATACATTCCTGTTTAAGGCTATGTTCACACGGTGGAACTTCTGCTATTCCACACAGAAAAGAAGACTGAAGATTTTTTTTTGCATATTTGCAGAATTTGAGCGGAATTCCATAGGAATTCGGTCGGAATTTCAGTGCTTTCAAAACACAGATTTCGCTTGAATTTAGAATCCCATTAACTTTAATGGGGCTCTGAACGTAACTGTGCAAAATGTAAAGAAATGTCTTAGAATTTTGCCGAATCCCAAATGCGGAATTTCTGGAGCGGAATGCCCACTGTGGAAATTCAGCTGTGTGAGAGGGACAGTGGAATTCCCATTGAAGGTAATGTGCAGTAAATTTTGTAGAGTTTTAGAGCGGAAATTCACCCTGTGAACATAGCCTAAAAGGGTTTTCATGCAAATGATATTCATTATTGATCCTCAGGATAGGTGATAAATGCCCAATCTCTAGGGACTGTACTGCTGAGACACCCACCGATCAGGAAAATGTGTGTGGTCTAATAAACAGTGGGGATCCCAGTGAAAATGTACTGATCACATTGCTGTAATAAGCTGTCAACCTGCTCTGACTAAGCATTGCCAGGGTCGCCACCTGGCCGGTATTTTACCGGCACAGCCAGTATTTTGGCCACCCTGCCGGTATTTTTATACTATATTTTTATATTTACTCGATTAATTCCTCTTGAATTCTCCGCTCCAAACTAATTCACATCCCCTCTGCCCATTGACTTTAATGTTTTTTCTGCTGTCCTGTTCACACTGCGGAAAATCTGCTAGCAGAATTCTGACGCTGAATTCCTTTCCGCTTGAAGAAAGAACATGTTCATTCTTCAAGCGGAATCCGCGAGCAGAGTCCAATAGAATCAATGGTAAAAAAATTCTGCCCAACATCGTTTTCAAGTGGAATTCGAGCGGAATCCAGAAAAGTAGATTAAATAACCTCCTCCTTTATGCCTCTTCATTTCCGCATGGAAATTCCGCTTGAATTCCGCTCAAATTCCGCTTGAATTCCGCTTGATGGAGAAGGCAACAATTTCCTGACAGAAATTATTCCTCGTGAATTCCTCTTGAATTACTCTGTGTGAACGCACTCTAAGGGTATGTTCACACTACAGTGTGTGAACGGAATGTCCGCTCGCTGAATTCAGCGAGCGAAGATTCAGACTGGCAGCCGGCGGCGGCGGTAGGACCATGCGGCACTGCGCCGGCTATGCAGTGCTCGCGGACTTCCGCGCAAAGAATAAACATGTTCTTTCTTTGAGCTGAACAATTCTTTCTTTGCGCTGAAATTCCGCAGTGTGAACGGGTCTCACGGAAGACCGATTCACACTGATTGTAATGTACACTGTGCGGACTTTTAGGTTCACATTGTGGAATTTCTGGGCAGAATTTCTGCCAGAGATAGAGCCGGCGGCACTAGGACCGAGCAGACTAGACGGCAATGTATTTCTGTGTGGATCTTTTGGGAGATCTGCTCAGAAATGCATTGCCATCTATGGGGACAGGAATGTAGTCCGCTCGGTCCTAGTACCGTCGGCTTGATCTCCGGCAGAAATTCTGCCCAAAAATTCCACAGTGTGAACCTAGCCTTACTCGAGAAATTCCGCTCGTGGAATTCCGTGGGGATTCCGCAGAGTGAACATACCCTAAGGGTGCGTTCACACTGAGGAGTTCAAGAGTAATTCACGAGGAATAATTTCGGTCAGGAAATTGTTGCCTTCTGTCATTTTATCCATCAAGCGGAATTCGAGCAGAATTTCAGCGGAATTCAAGTGGAATTTCCATGCGGAAATGAAGAGGAATGAAGGAGGAGGCTATTTAATCTACTTTTCTGAATTCCGCTCGAATTCCGCTTGAAAACGATGTCGGGCAGTATTTTTTTCCACCATTGACTTCTATTGGATTCTGCTCGTGGATTCCGCTTGAAGAATGAGCATGTTCTTTCTTCAAGCAGAAAGGAATTCAGTATCGGAATTCTGCTAGCAGAATTTCCGCAGTGTGAACAGGACAGCAGAAATAACATTAAAGTCAATGGGCAGAGGAGATGTGCATTAAATTGGAGCGGAGAATTCAAGAGGAATTACTCGAGTAATCTTGTGAACGCACCCTAAAAATACCGGCAACGCACCCTAAAAATACCGGCAATGCAATGGCTGGTATTTATCCAACCAATCCTCCAACTCCCGGTTTTGCACCATAACCTATATCAGTGTTTTCCAACCAGAGCGCCTCCAGCTGTTTCAAAACTACAATTTCCCGGCATGCCCAGACAGCCGTTGGCTGTCTGGGCATACTGGGAGTTGTAGTTTTGCAACAGCTGGAGGCACCCCAGGTTGGGAAACACTGACCTATACTATATACTACTATATAATCCAACATGCTGGGAGTTGTAGTTTTGCAACAGCTGGAGGCACCCCTGGTTGGGCAACACTGACCTCTACTATATACTACTATATAGTCCAACATGCTGGGAGTTGTAGTTTTCATTTGGGGAAGCTGCTGAGCCACAGGCTGTATCAGGGCATGCTGGGAGTTATAGTTTGTAACTAACTACAACTCCCGACTTTAATAATGAAGCGATCAAAAAGTCACATCAATACAAAAATGGTACTGTTAAAAACTACAGATACGAGTGCAAAAAATTGTTCTCATACAGGCCCATGTAAGGAGAAATAAAAAAAAGTTATTTTTTTTTGCTGAGACACCTGCATGGCTCTTTTGGAAAGAGAACCGTAATATTCACCTAATAAGCATTTTGAACAATACGGTATTTAAGCTTATTATTTTCATTCACTGACTGCAAGCAATGGACTTTAAATCTGTGAGTGAATGTAATACAGAGTATATCAGAAAATCACATAACCCTCCAATACTAAGGTAAACCTCTTTAATGGCATCAAATGGATAAACTTCAAGAAGGAAGTTTCTTTTGCCGGAGAGATCAAATATTTCTACAGTGCCATCTGCTGTCCAAAATGAAATCTGCAGCCAGTATCTACCTTTTCACATTGGGGTTCAGAAATGTTCTCCTGCTGGTTCTTTTTGGTACATGCAATCTGCTTTCTACATTACATAAATATTATTTTGGATTTCCACAGGATAATAATAAAAAAAGACAAAATTTTTCCTGTTACTTACTGGTCCATGTGAATTTCCCAGTATGCTTTGCGGGTGACATTCACATAATTAAAGTCTCCTGTGTAATACTTGGGGTCGGTGCCTCCCAGTAATAGTTCCCCACCGGGCTGAGCATCTGGGTTTCTAGGAAAATAATGTTATGAAATGACATTAGTTCTGCACCGACATCCTGTACATGTACATCTCACTCAGGTCTATCTATCTATCTTATATCTATCTATCTATCTATCTCATATCTATCTATCTCATATCTACAGTGGGGATCAAAAGTTTGGGCACCCCAGGTAAAAATGTGTATTAATGTGCATAAAGAAGCCAAGGAAAGATGAAAAAATCTCCAAAAGGCATCAAATTACACATTACACATTCTTATAATATGTCAACAAAAGTTAGATTTTATTTCCATCATTTACACTATCAAAATAACAGAAAACAAAAAATGGCGTCTGCAAAAGTTTGGGCACCCTGCAGAATTTATAGCATGCACTGTCCCCTTTGCAAAGCTGAGACCTGTCATGGATTGTTCTCAGTCATCATCTGGGAAGACCAGGTGATGTCAATCTCAAAGGTTTTAAAGGGGTTATCCAGGAAAAAAACTTTTTTTTATATATCAACTGGCTCCAGAAAGTTAAACAGATTTGTAAATTACTTCTATTAAAAAATCTTAATCCTTTCAGTACTTATGAGTTTCTGAAGTTGAGTTGTTCTTTTCTGTGTAAGTGCTCTCTGATGACACGTGTCTCGGGAACCGCCTAGTTAAGAGGTTTGCTATGGGGATTTTCTTCTAAACTGGGCGGTTCCCGAGACAGGTGTCATTAGAGAGCACTTAGACAGAAAAGAACAACTCAACTTCAGAAGCTCATAAGTACTGAAAGGATTAAGATTTTTTAATAGAAGTCATTTACAAATCTGTTTAACTTTCTGGAGCCAATAGAGAATAGAGAGAATAGAGGAGATGGAGGGAGATAGAGGAGATGGAGGGAGATAGAGGAGATGGAGGGAGATAGAGGAGATGGAGGAGATAGAGGAGATAGAGGAGATAGAGGAGATAATAGAGGAGATAATAGAGGAGATAATAGAGAGATAATAGAGGAGATAATAGAGGAGATAATAGAGGAGATAGAGATAGAGATAGAGGAGATAGAGATAGAGATAGAGATATATAAAAAAGTTTTTTCCTGGATAACCCCTTTAAATGCCCAGACTCATCTCAAATCAGCACCATGGGTTCTTCTAAGCAGTTGTCTAGAAATCTGAAACTGAAAATAGTTGACGCTCACAAAGCTGGAGAAGGCTATAAGAAGATAGCAAAATGTTTTCAGATGTCAATATCCTCTGTTCGGAATGTAATTAAGAAATGGCAGTCATCAGGAACAGTGGAAGTTAAAGCAAGATCTGGAAGACCAAGAAAAATATGAGACAGAACAGCTCGCAGGATTGTGAGAAAAAAAATTCAAAACCCATGTTTGACTGCACAATCCCTCCAGAAAGGTCTGAAAAAGAAAAAAGCAAAAGGCGCTCCTTGTGGAAACGTAGATGGTAGGGGTAGAGAAATGAGAAGACTCAATACCGCTTACCAGAAGAGGTTGTGCAAGAACATACACAACAATGTTAAAAGGTGTGTAGTTTCAATAAGGTCCGTCTGCAGCCTTCGCTGCGAATGCGCAGCGAAACGCGTTGCATTATTGGTAATTAAAGTCGGATGGATTTTATCCTGGCTGCGTGATCCCTTTGTCCTGATTGGCGCCACGTTATCCTGATTTTAACAAAGCACTCCTTTGATATATCCAGAAAGATCTGGCAGACACTGGAGTTGTGGTACACTATTCCACTATAAAGAGGTACTTGTACAAATATGGTCTTCATCAGAAGAAGAAAACCTTTTCTACGTCCTCACCACAAAAATCAGCGTTTGAACTTTGCAAATGAACATATAGACAAGCCTGATGCATTTTGGAAACAAGTTCTGTGGACCGATGAGGTTAAAATTGAACTTTTTGGCCGGAATGAGCAAAGATACGTTTGGAGAAGAAGGGAAACAGAATTTAATGAAAAGAACCTCTGTCCAACTGTTAAGCATGTGGGTGGATCAATCATGATTTGGGGTTGTATTGCAGCCAGTGGCACAGGGAACATCTCATAAATAGAAGGAAAAATGGATTAAATAAAATTTCTGCAAATTTTGGATGCTAACTTGATGCCATCTGTGAAAAAGCTGAAGTTAAAGAGAGGATGGCTTCTACAAATGGATAATGATCCTAAACACACCTCGAAATCCACGGGGGATTACATCAAGAGGCGTAAACTGAAGGTTTTGCCATGGCCTTCACAATCTCCTGACCTCAACATAATTGAACATCTATGGATAGACCTTAAAAGAGCAGTGCGTGACAGACAGCCCAGAAATCTCAAAGAACTGGAAGACTTTTGTAAGGAAGAATGGGCAAAGATACCTCAAACAAGAAATAAAAGACTCCTGGCTGGCTACAAAAAGTGTTTACAAGCTGTGAGACTTGCCAAAGGGGGCAGTACAAGATATTAACTCTGCAGGGTGCCCAAACTTTTGCAGATGCAATCTTTTTGTTTTCTGTTATTTTGAAAGTGAAAATGATGGAAATAAAATCAAACTTTTGTTGACATATTCTAAGAATGTCAAATCTGTAATTTGATGCCTTTTGGAGATTTTTCCATCTTTCCTTGGCTTCTTTATGCACATTAATATAAATTTTTACCTGGGGTGCCCAAACTTTTGATCCCCACTGTATCTATCTACTGTATCTATCTATCTCATATCTATCTATCTATCATATTTAATAATTTAATAGTTCAATTTATTTGAACTTTTATAAATCCTTTTGGCTCCTTCTCTGACTGTTCCCATCGCTTACAGGGCACAGCCTTCTTGCTTTCTAGCCATGGATTCCACCTTATTTAACAAGAAGTTTATTTGTTTTTAAAGAGTCCAATAGTTTAGGGGATGCTGTGTAAGCAGTTTTGTGCAGGGTCATACATGTCCACAAACTGGCAGGTAAGGATTGTGTAGTGGTCCCAGGATCTAACACAATGACAGACCCTAAAAGATCGACTTTGGAGCCAATCACTTGCCAGTGTTGCCACTTAGATCTGTGCCAAAAAAAAAAAAAAAAAATTCAGTCAATTCCCCCCACAGTTTGTACCTGTTCAGGTAGAAGGAGAAAATATTTGTTTCCAACAATTTCTGCTGAATCATGTTGTCAAACACAGGAGGGACCCCATCCACAGAGATACGAGGGTAAGCCATTCCCAAAATACCATCAAACTTGGCTGCTATGAAGGTAATTCCTGGCTGCTTTATGGCTTCCCCAAAAAGTTGTCCTTTTACCGCTAGGTTGCCAATCTAAAAATATGATAGCGGGAGAGAAGAAAACACGGATGAGAGTGACCAGTATGTCGATGTAAGCTGCATCCATTGCATCATGCCACCCCTCGTGATGTCACACCCCGCCCCCTCAATGCAAATCTATGTATGTTTTGTTCTTAACTTTTTCTTTTTGTACTTTTTGGTTTGACAATTTTTAAGCCACTCTAAGGGGCCTTTTATATGCAGTAATTCTGTTGCTTATATATAGATCTATGTAATACATGTGCATTACATTCATCTATCAGATCAGTGCTCTACAGTACAACCTGTGGCAGGCTGTATCAGTAACCAGGTCATGGCATTCATCAAGGCCTGGTGCAGGCTTTATCCAAAAGGTCAAGTAGAGGTCAGCACTGCAGATAAGCATTGGTGCCCGAGGACCAGGTAGAAGCAGAAAAGGTCCCGGCACTCGAAATTCTGCTTGCTTAAAGGGGTACTCCGATGGAAAACTTTCTTTTTTTTAAATCAATTGGCACCAGAAAGTTAAACAGATTTGTAAATGACTTCTATTAAAAAATCTTAATCCTTCCAGTATTTATTAGCTGCTGAATACTACAAGGGGAATTATTTTCTTTTTGGAACACAGAGCTCTCTGCTGACATCATGACCACAGTGCGCTCTGCTGACATCTCTGTCCATTTTAAGAACTGTCCAGATAAGGAGAAAAAACCCATAGAGAACATATGCTGAACTGGACAGTTCCTTAAATGGACAGAGATGTCAGCAGAGAGCACTGGGCTCATGATGTCAGCAGAGAGCACTGTGTTCCAGAAAGGAAATAATTTTATTCTGTAGTATTCAGCAGCTAATAAGTACTGGAAGGATTAAGATTTTTTAATAGAAGTAATTTACTAATCTGTTTAACTTTCTGACACCACTTGATTTAAAAAAAAAAAAAAAAAAAAGTTTTCCACCGGAGTACCGTTTTAATCTTTGTTTTTATTCATGCAACTGCATAGCATACATCACAGTTTGTACAGACTTTAGGCTGCCCTGACAACCAAACAACCGATTGGTACCTCGCTGATCGGGATACTAGACTGCAGAGATGCATGGCAAAAACTGTTTCAAAAAAGCTTAAAAACATAAAGGGTATTATTATGTGATGGGGAATGCAAGTAAGCCAGACAGATCAGGACTGTTTAGGCTAAGCTATGACCTGTAAATAAAGTTAGTAACATTATTATTATTATTATCTTACATATTGTAAAAGTACAGTGATCCCTCAACTTACAATGGCCTCAACATACAATAGTTTCAACATACAATGGTCTTTTCTGGACCATTGTAATTTGAAACCAGACTCAACATACAAGTTGTTGTATGTCACAACTGGAGGAACTGACCAATCAGAATTGGGATTTTACTGGTAAATCACCTCTATTACTGAAGTAAAAGCACTGAATAGCTGTCTGGTAGCGCCCCCTACTGTACAGGGAGGAACAAGTTCCGTACTACTCCTTACCTGTGCCAGGGTTAGCTGCTCCTTTGGACACCAAGTAAGAGCGGCTCCATTTGGGACACTGGGGGACATGTATCAAAGATTTCACCCCTGTTTTGTGTGTATTTTTTTGCGCAAAATTTTGCGCAAGCCCTTTTTTTGCGCATTTTTTTTTGCGCACTTTTTGGTAGAGCATGTCCTCCAGATGTGGCTGAATTGGGGTACCTTGGAGTGACATCTATAGTACACATGGATTTATTACCTGAGTACTTTTCCTTTACACCAAAAATTTTGCCGCAAAAGCTGTTTTTTTTGCGCAAATATAAGCCATCTTGGACTTAACGTAGCAAGATGCTCTAAATCATCGATTCTATTATCCAAAGAGTGGATTGAGGAGATTACTATATTTACCCGCAATTTATGAAGCTCATTGCGCTTGATTGATAAATTTAGCGCTTCTGCACATAATTTAGAATTCGGGAAAAGGGGTAAAATGCTTCTATCATACACAAATAATGATACATGTCCCCCACTGTGTAATGTATAGGACCCTGAAGAAGCTCCTCTCCTCTACATAAACCATTGTTTCCAAACCAGGGTGCCTCCAGCTGTTGCAAAACTACAACTCCCAGCATGCCCGGACAGCCAACGGCTGTCCGGGCATGCTGGGAGTTGTAGTTTTGCAACAGCTGGAGGCACCCTGGTTGGGAAACACTGACATAGACAGTGATTTACAGCTTCCAGCAGCTATTTCTTTCTTTTATATGTACGATCTTGCTTTATCTGTTTTAGTTATCTATATTCCATATAGTTATGGTCTCAACATACAATGGTCTCAACATACAATGGTCGTCCTGGAACCGATTAATAATGTAACTTGAGGGACCACTGTATTGTAGCATTACATTTGCCTCATAATATTTGGGGGACATTACATTAAGAGCTGGGTAGATTATATATATATATATATATATATATATATATATATATAACCACACATAATCATAGACACAACTGCGTGAGAACTTACCGTCACAGTGTCCTTACTCAGGTACCCAGACAGACTGCCGCTGCCATACTGTATGGAGAATTCTGTGCCATTCTTTACATAGCTAGAGGATTTGGAAGAATCATACTTGTGGTGAACCACTGAAAAGGAAAAGACGGCTCGTATGAACAGTTATTGTCACTATTTCTATATAACATTTAAATGCCCACCAAGCAACAAAATGTAGAAATAATAATATGTCAATAAAGGGGTTCTCCATTTTTGAAATCTCTACTTGTCATAAAGGTTCAATGATAATAAATGTATCATAGTGTGTCCTCTAGCTGAAACCTACAGTGATCATTGACCTGACAGTAAATCTTTAATTTAACTGTAGCGCCATCACAGGAGAAGTTAAAGGGTACCTCTCATCAAATAAACTTTTGATATATTTTAGATTAATGAATGTTGAATAACTTTCCAATAGCATGTTAATGAAAAATATGCTTCTTTCTATTGTATTTTTCCCGATCAGTCCTGTCAGCAAGCATTTCTGACTCATGCTGGAGTCCTAAACACTCAGAGCTGCCAGCCTGCTTTGTTCACAGCCAAACAGGCTGTGAACAAAGCAGGCTGGCAGCTCTGAGTGTTCTCCTTTGTGAACAAAGCAGACTGGCAGCTCGTAGTGTTTAGGACTCCAGCATGAGTCTGAAATGCTTGCTGCCAGGACTGGTAGGGAGACCCCTAGTGGTCATTTCTTCAAAGTGGAAAATTAAATAGAAAGAAGCATATTTTTTTAATAACATGCAATTGTAAAGTTATTCTGCATACATTAATCTATAATATATCAAAAGTTTTTTTGATGAGAGGTACCCTTTAAAGGGGCTATCCAGGAATAGAAAAACACAACTAGTTTCTTCCAAAAATAGTTCCACGTCTGTCTCCAGGTTGGTTGTGGTTTTACAACTTGGCTTAATTCACTTCAATGGAACTGAACTGCAGAACCATACTCAACCTGGAGACAGACAGGGAGCAGTTTTTGAAAGACAGTAGCTCTGTTTTTCTATGCCTGGATAACCCCTTTAAGTATTGCACAGTGCCCATTCAAATCAGTGAATTGTCTGTGTAATGCACGGAAAAACGGGTGTGGAAAATGCTCTTTGTAACTACATTCAAATCAGGACTTGGAAATGATTTGGAAAGGCACAACCCTGTATATATAAGGTCTCACAGCTGACAATGCATATCAGAGCAAACATTTACTCATAAGGTGGAAATTACTGCCTGTAGAGCTCAGAGGCATGATTGTGTAGTGGCACAGATCTGGGGAATGGTAAAAAAAAAAAAAATATATATATATATTTTTTTTGCTGCACTAAAAAATCACAGTGGCCTCCATGAATCTTAAATTGAAGATGTTTAGAAATACCTGGACTTTTCCTAGAGCTGGACGCCCCACCATACTATGTAATCTGTGAAGAAGGGCTTTGGTAAGTGAGGTGGACCAAGAAGACAATGTTCACTCAGGCTGAGCTTCAGTGTGTGTAGAGGGGAGAAAGCATCCTCTTAGTAAAAGACACATGAAAGCGTCTTTGGACTTTGCAATAAGAACCTTAAAGGGGTATTCCGCCCCTAGACATCTTATTCCCTATCCAAAGGATAGGGTATAAGATGTCTGATCGCGGTGGTCCAGCTGCACCCGGCGTTCATGTAGAGCGTCGGGTTCAGCGCCGGAGGTTCGTGACATTCCGGCCACGCCCTGCTCGTCCGGCCATCACACCCCCTCCCATAGACTTGCATGAAGGGGGCGTGGCCAGGACGTCACAAGAGGGCATTACCATGATGTCACGAGCCTCCGCCCCACATCACCAGTCATCTGACATGGAGCGAAGTTCGCTCCGCGTACCGGATGTCTGGGATGTCGCAGCCGAGATTGCGAGCGTCCACAGTGGTGGGACTCTCGCGATCAGACATCTTATCCCCTATCCTTTGGATAGGGGATATGTCTAGTGGTGGAGTACCCCTTTAAGGACTCTTAGACTGTAAGAATCAACATTTCTCTGATGAAAGCAAGATTAAACTTTTTGGCCTTAATAATGTGGAGTTTCACCCAGAGAAATTGGTCCCACAGGGATTGTCACCCAACTTCCCAAGGTTCCTGAAAAACATATATGTGTAGATATGCATAAGATGCTTCTATATCATGGCATGTGCTGTATATTATGCACTGTACTGTATATGGATTGTCACATATTACATAATAAAGACATAGTATTCATTTAAAATGCATATATTGTAATATACTGTAACATAATATAAAGTACTCACAGCAAGCAATGTCCAGAAGGGAGCAGTGGATGGAGGGTACCCAGAGATTAGAAGATCCTGTATCAAACACTACTGTGAATATCTGTGGAGGGGTCCCAATGCCAATCTCTCCATAGTACTGAGCCTACAGAAGGTAACAGGATAAGAGAGTCCTTAGTTGCCATACACAAAGTGGCATTTCTACATAGTTGTATCCACGGTGTTGTAGACAATGCTTTAGACCAGTGTTCTCCAAAATGTGGCTCTCTAGTTGTTGTAAAACTACTTCTCCCATCATGTCCTGACAGCCACAAAGCATGTTGTAGTTTTGCAACAACTGGGGAGCCACAGATTGGAGAACACTGGTAACACCATGTATCCTTTACAACTTACATCTAAATAGTTCTTCAGTGTCTCTGGCGTAGGACCTCCATTGGGTGGGAATCCGGGGTAATACTTCTTGTAGCCATCACTTCCGATTATTTTTTCCACCTCCCCAGAAGCTTCAGATAAAGTCCGGCGGATAGACGTGAACTTGGTTAATGGTATCCTGCGTTGGAATGGAAGAAAAAAGGACTAGTTTAGATAACAGGCTGTATATATATATATATATATATATATATATATATATATATACTCTGTGGGTGAGCTGGTCAATTGCTTGTGCAAATGCCAACCGCTCTCCCAGCTCTTCTTCTGCCAGGCATGCCTCCACCTAGGCCAGAACTTCTAGTATTAGTTATCTGCGGGCCAATCGTGTCCTGTAATATGTTTAAGGGGTACTCCAGTGGAATTTTTTTATTTTTTTTTATTAACTGGTGCAGGAAAGTTAAACAGATTTCTAAATTACTTCTATTTAAAAATCTTAACCCCTTAAAGACCAGGCCCATTTTATTTTTGCATTTTCGTTTTTTCCTCCTCGCCTTCTAAAAATCATAACTTTATATTTCCATCCACAGACCCATATTAGGGCTTGTTTTTTGCATCAGCAATTTTACTTTGTAATGACATCACATTTTACCATAAAATGTACGGCGCAACCCAAAAAATATTATTTTTGTGGAAAAATGTCAAAGAAAACAGCAATTTAGAAAATGTTGAAAGGTTATGTTTTCACGCTGTACTTTTTACGGGAAAAATTACATGTTTTCTTTATTTTGTGGGTCAATAAGGTTATAATGATACTCATGTTTTATGCTTTTCTATAACTGTACCGCTTTAAGAAAAAAAATCTCAAACAATTTTAACAAAATTAGTTTGTTTGAAATTGCCCTATTTTGACCACCTATAACTATACCTATATCCTTTGTAGAGGGGATAAGATGTCTTGGGGGCAGATTACCCCTTTAAACATTAAACGGAAACAAAAACAGTGTGTGAATGCTAAGCAAGGTGATGTAAACAGGTATCACTCTGCTGCCCATGTACAAGAGGATCCAGACGGCCTGTCTGAGGTACTGAGTCTGTGTGACTACAGGTGCTGGACATAACAGGCGGAATGGTAATGGTATATAGGAGCACACAGCGTCAGTGGTTTGTAGAGTTGACTGTATGCCAGATAGCTTGTATTACTCCACTTGCATTTATGAGCCAAAATGATGTAAGAGTGTCTCCGTGGTGCCTGGATCAATACCATTAACATCAATCATGTATGAGATTACCTCCATCTTACTGTGTCTATCAGAAGCTTGGCTGAGTGCTTAGAACTGAGGGGAGCAGATATTTCTATCTACATCAGTGCCTGGTAGAAAGAAGATTTCAGGGGAAAAGTTTTGAGCAGCCTGCAAACATGTCCGGCATTTTAGAGATGTACGCAACTCACTCTGTCTCGCTTTTGACAGGGTCTATATTATGTGCTAAATTTATTAAAGGGGTACTCCGGTGGAAATTATATTTTTTTTATGAATTGGTGCCAGATAGTTAAACAGATTTGTAAATTGCTTCTATTTAAAAATCTTAATCCTTCCAGCACTTATCAGCCGCTGTATTCTCCACAGGAAGTTCTTTTCTAACTAGATTTCTTTTCTGTCTGACCACAGTGCTCTCTGCTGATACCTCTGTCTATGTCAGGAACTGTCCAGAGTAGGAGCAAATCTCCATTGCAAACCTTTCCTGCTCTGGACAGTTCCTGACATGGACAGGGGTGTCAGCAGAGAGCACTATGTTCAGACTGAAAAGAAATTCAAAAAGAAAAGAACTTCCTAAGGATCATACAGTAGCTGATAAGTACTGGAAGGATTAAGATTTTTAACCCCTTAAGGACTCAGCCAATTTCATTTTTACGTTTTCATTTTTTCCTCCTAGCCTTCTAAAAATCAGGTTAGTATGAGGCTTGTTTTTGGCACGATCAGTTGTCCTTTGTAATGACATCACTCATTTTACCATAAAATGTATGGCGCAATCAAAAAAAATACTATTTGTGTGGGGAAATTGATAAGAAAACCGCAATTTTGCAAATTTTTGAAGGTTTCGTTTTCATGCTGTACACTTTACGGTAAAATAGACATGTTTTCTTCATTCTGTGGGTCAATACGATTAAAATGATACCCATAATTACATACTTTTTTATTATTATACTGCTTTAAAAAAAAATCGCAAACTTTTTAACCAAATGAGTGCGTTTAAAATCCCTCTATTTTGAAGGCCTATACCTTTTTAATTTTTCCATATAAGCAGAGGTATGAAGGCTCTTTTTTTGCGCTGTGATCTGTACTTTTTTTTTATACCATATTTGCATATATAAAACTTTTAATACATTTTTTAGCAATTTTTTTTGGAATAAAATGTTATAAAAAAGCAGCAATTTTTGACTTTTTTCTTTTTCACGTTCACGCGGATCACCATACGGGAAAATTAACATTATATTTTAATAGTTCCTATATTTACATATGCAGTGATACCAAATATGTTTATAAAATTATTTATATATTTTTTTTTACACTTTTTGGGGGTTAAATGGGGGAATACGGACAATTTACATTTTTATTGGGGGGGGGGAGGGGATTTTTCACATTTTTATTTTAGTTTTTTACTTTTTTTTACTTTTATTTTTACACTTTAATAGTCCCCATAGGGGACTATTTATAGCAATCGTTCAATTGCTAATACTGTTCAGCGCTTTGCATTGGGCATAGCACTGATCAGTGTTATCGGTCATCTTCTGTTCTAGTCTGCTCGATCTCAGACCAGAGCAGAAGACCCGTGGAAGGCTGTGGAGGCAGGTGAGGGGACCTCCGTCTGCCGTTCTGGATGATCGGATCTCTGCGGTAGCGCTGCAGGCGATCTGATCATCCATTTTAGTGACAGGCAGCGCTGTATTGATCACGGCATCTGAGGGGTTAATGGCGGACATCCGCGCGATTGGGGATGTCCGCCATTGCCGGCGGGTCCCTGGCTGCTATCAGCAGCCGTGACCTGCCGCGCATTACCCAAGCATCGCACCAGGACGTACATTTACGTCCTGTGTCGTTAAGGGGTTAAATAGGTCATTAAAGGCGTACTCCGGTGGAAAACTTTTTTTTTTTAAATCAACTGGTGCCAGAAAGTCAAACAGATTTGTAAATTACTTCTATTAAAAAAAAATCTTAATCCTTCCAGTACTTATTAGCTGCTGAATACTACAGAGGAAATGATTTTCTTTTTGGAACACAGAGCTCTCTGCTGACATTTTGACCACAGTGCTCTCTGCTGACATCTCTGTCCATTTTAGGAACTGTCCAGAGCAGCATATGTTTGCTATGAGGATTTTCTACTGCTTTGGACAGTTCTTAAAATGGACAGAGATGTCAGCAGAGAGCACTGTGCTCGGGATTCAGCAGAGAGCTCTGTGTTCCAAAAAGAAAAGAATTTCCTCTCTTGTATTCAGCAGCTAATAAGTACTGAAAGGATTAGGATTTTTTAATAGAAGTAATTTGCAAATCTGTTCAACTTTCTGGCACCAGTTGATTTAATAAAAAAAAAAATAATAAAAAAAAAAAATTCCACAGGAGTACTCCTTTAAAAGTGACTTTTCAAGTTTTACCGAAATAAGACACCACACTAGGGTGAATTATTTTCAAGCCTTATTCAGGGGAAGGTGTATTATATGGTTAATGTACTATGATCGCACAGGCCATGAAATAGACAAGGCCTCCGACTAGTGATAAATGACACCAGCTATAAATAGCTTTAGTAACATACACGTAGCATAAGAAACTGAGCAAGTGATAACCCCCCCACCCCCTTCAACTCTGAAGCCAAAAAAATTGTGATTCCTGCTGTGGCCCATAATACAGGCTGTAACTTGGTACGAGAGAAGTGAAGAACTGTATCTACTCCACTTTATGCAGATTAATTCTGTATGTAAACTGTACAGTGGTGTTGACATGTGCGCATACATTTGGGTCTACCATTCATAATTCCTCATACCTGAACTCATCACATGTTCATGAGATCCATTCACCTTCAGACACCGATCAGCCATAATATTAGCTATGGGCAAGGCTCACGTCCTGCAAGAACTCATGGGAATGGAGTTCCTGCACTTTTTCCACAGCAGGAACACAGTTCCCATTAGCAGGAGTCCTGCAGGACCGGCCCTAAAAGGGTTACTCCAGCCCTAGACATGTTATCCCCTATCCAAAGGATAGGGGATAAGATGTCTGATCGCGGGGGTCCCGCTGCTGGGAACCCAAGCAGTCTCGGCTGCGGCACCCCAGACATCCGGAGCGCGGAGCGGACTTCGCTCCGTGCCGGATGACTGGTGATGCAGGGCAGAGGCTGGTTACGTCACAGTAATGCCCCCTCAATGCAAGTAATGCCCCCTCAATGCCCCCTCCCATATACTTGCATTGAGGGGTCGTGACCGTGACATCATGAGCCTCTGGCGCTGCACCCAACACTCTAAACGAACGCCCTGAGCAGCAGGGAGACAAGGGGGTCCCCAGTGGTGGGACCCACGGGATCAGATATCTTATCCCCTATAAGATGTCTAGTACCCCTTTACGTGGAAACCTAGGGTGAGTACTCACACTTTTTTCCCAGGACTTGACCCCTGGCCATGGGTGAAGTGAATGACCTCCATAAATGAAGTGAATAACATGAATTATCTTGACACCTGTCAAGGGGTTGGATATATTAGACAGCAAGTGAACATTCAGTTCCTCAAGTTGATTTGTTGGAAGTAGGAAAAATTGTAATTGTAAGTAGGAGTTATTGTATACGAGTCAGCAAATATACAAAGATAGAAGTGAATCCGGCACCACTAACTGTTGTCTGCCTCGGACCTGCAGGAACCGCTTGCCATTAGCAGGAGTGTGTCTGTACCTTTACCAGCGTGAGTGGTGCTCACATCCAAAGAACACAGGGAGCGGGGTGGAACAGGTAAGGCAGGAGACGCTCAGGTGTGTGGCGACATGTTTCACGCTCTACGGCGCTTTGTCTGGCCCGTAACAGGCCAGACGAAGCGCCGTAGAGCGTGAAACATGTCGCCGCACACCTGAGTGTCCCCCACCTCACCTGTTCCACCCCGCATCCTGTATTCCTGTACCTGTTTGTTCACTACATCTATGTGGAATAAAGCCTGAAGTTTTTTTACAGCAGCCAACAGGTGAATGCTTCCTCATTATTCTTCTGTTGATTGAGTTGTATACGAGTAAAGATATGAGCAACTCTGTGATGGCTAGACAACTGGGTCCGAGCATCTGTAAAATGGCAGGATGTTCCCAGTATGCAGTAGTTAGTACCTAGCAACCTTGTCCAATGAAGGATAACCATGAACTGGCAAGAGGGTTATCGGTGCCTAAGGTTAATGGATGCTTGTGGGTACAGTGGTTTAGCACCAATGGTGTTGTACTACAGGTCCACACATACCTTGGGTTTCCTACTCTACTGTGCACAAGGCATGTTAAAGGGGGGCAGCAATCAGAATAATAACATGACCCCATATTCATTATATATATATATATATATATATATATATACACACACACACACATCAGATCTTTATTTGCCAGCCAGTGACACTGGAAGGGGGTTCTACAGCCAGTAACGTGATCTGTAATTTACCTGACCCTAGGAGGAAATAGGACCCTCCAGACATATCCCCCCAATCTATTTATTATACAGTATGGTAAGACAATATATAGTAATGTGGGTGCTGTGGTGTATGTCCAGCTTGACACCTTAAAGCATAACTGTCAGATCCCCCCCCCCCAAAAAAAAACTGTTACTCAGTACCTCATCCTGATCATATATATATATATATATATATATATATATTTATGTCTCTATCACCGATATTTCACTAATAAATAATAAATTACAGATGCTCAATGTCTTTTCCATCTTGTCAAAGGGAGGGGGCGTGTCCCTCTCTTGCATGCACTGCGATGGCTTCTCCCCCTCCATCACTCTGCTGATTCACTGCTCTTGAGCGTGGCAGTCTTGCTCTGCAACCCTTTCCTCTTTGGTTTTATGCTGCACACACACAGACAGACACACACACACACACACACACACAATGATTATTGGAGATTGCCTGTACTCTACCACCAAAGACAATATGGTGAGTGTATAACTTACATCTTCCTAAATTAGTGCAAAGGTTTAGTGCTAAAAGTACAGTGTTTTTTATGCATACATTTTATATATGTTTCCATGTCATTCCTGTGTATTACCCTTTGGGACTTGTAGTTATGAAATAATTGGAGGAACAGTGTTTGGATAACTTTTTTTTTTTTTGCAGCAGTGTTGCCTTCAGCTGTGAGCCTAAAGTGTTTGCAAAACTACAACTCCCAGCATACCCAGCCTTCATTTGACTGTCCAGACATGCTTGGAGTTGTAGTTTTACAACAGCTGGAGGCACATGTTTGGTAAAACTCTGTGTTACAGCAGTGTTGCTGCAGGCTGTGTTCCTCCTGCAGCCTTGTCAATCAGCCATCTCATGTCCATGACTCTTGGACATGCAGCTGTGGGGCTCATCAGTGTCCCAGGAGGTATGGAGACCCCTAGTGGTGGGATTTTCAAAGGCAGTTTTTCTTTAATGTGAACATTTTTTAAAGAAGTATATTAGAAAAACTATTGTTTTGCCAAGATGTACAATGTATAAAAGTTTTTCTATCTGACAGTGCCCATTTAATCCCAAAGACAACAACAAGAGAAAACAACAAACCAAAGTAGATTTCACATTAAATAATCTGTCCTATGGGCATCTGGGCACTGTACATTCAGATTATTTTTGGTAAATGCTAAATGTGTCTAACACATTCACTCCAAATTGTTGCATCTGTCACTCAGTTTTGGATCGAATCCGAATGACGTATCTTTTTGTCTGCTGCTCAACAGGAAGTTTTAGTAATAGATACAGTAGTTAAAATATACATAAGAAATAGACAACTATTATAAAAAATTGTAACTGTGACGGTTTCACAAATACCAGAGCACATCTTTAGTATGAATCCGAATTCTTATACAGTGAAACATATTTATTAATGCCGGCAAATCCTGACTCAGCCCTTTGGAATTTCTGTGGGCAAATACAGTATTTTGTAACATTGCATTGGTAAATCAGTCCCTTTGTGTATGAATATTTAGCACAAAATCACTGTTAATGCAGTGCAGACTATAGTTTATTGTGGATATTTGGAATATTATACTTTGTTTACATGTTGTTATATTTGCACTATTGTATCCTTTTAGCTGCAAATTTTTGCACTTTTTTTTTAAATTACATTTGCACTTTCATACTGTATTTACCATATGACTGCTATATATGACATGATCTTATAGTGTGTACATCTAGTGCCCAATCTATACTCCTAAACTATGCCCCTTATATTTATATGTATTGTTCTGCTCCCCCACCACATGTATTGGTGTTTTAAAGGGGTACTCTGGTGGAAAACTTATTATTTTTTTTTTTTAAATCAATACAGATACCTCCCTTAAACTACCCATAAAAACATACATACACAAGACATGTTAACCCCTTAAGGACTCAGCCCATTTTGGCCTTAAGGACTCAGACAATTTAATTTTTACGTTTTCATTTTTTCCTCCTCGCCTTCTAAAAATCATAACTCTTTTATATTTTCATCCACAGACTAGTATGAGGGCTTGTTTTTTGCGCGACCAGTTGTCCTTTGTAATGACATCACTCATTATATCATAAAATGTATGGCGCAACCAAAAAACACTATTTTTGTGGGGAAATTAAAACGAAAAACGCAATTTTGCTAATTTTGGAAGGTTTTGTTTTCACGCTGTACAATTTATGGTAAAAATGACATGTGTTCTTTATTCTGAGGGTCAATACGATTAAAATGATACCCATTATTATATACTTTTATATTATTGTTGCGCTTAAAAAAAATCACAAACTTTTTAACCAAATTAGTATGTTTATAATCCCTTTATTTTGATGACCTCTAACTTTTTTATTTTTCCGTATAAGTGGCGGTATGGGGGCTCATTTTTTGCGCCATGATCTGTACTTTTTTTTTATACCACATTTGCATATAAAAAACTTTTAATACACTTTTTATAATTTTTTTTTAATAAAATGTATTAAAAAAGTAGGAATTTTACCAAATATGTCTATAAAAAATGTTTTTTACGCTTTTTGGGGGTAAAATAGGAAAAAATGGACGTTTTACTTTTTTATTGGGGGAGGGGATTTTTCACTTTTTTTTTACTTTTACTCTTACATTTTTTTAAATTTTTTTTTACACTTGAATAGTCCCCATAGGGGACTATTCATAGCAATACCATGATTGCTAATACTGATCTGTTCTATGTATAGGACATAGAACAGATCAGTATTATCGGTCATCTCCTGCTCTGGTCTGCTCGATCACAGACCAGAGCAGGAGACGCTGGGAGCCGCACGGAGGAAGGAGAGGGGACCTCCGTGCGGCGTTATGAATGATCGGATCCCCGCAGCAGCGCTGCGGGCGATCCGATTGTTCATTTAAATCGCGAACTCCCGCAGATGCCGGGATCTGTATTGATCCTGGCACCTGAGGGGTTAATGGCGGACGCCCGCGAGATCGCGGGCGTCGGCCATTGCCGGCGGGTCCCTGGCTGCGATCAGCAGCCGGGATCAGCCGCGCATGACACGGGCATCGCTCCGATGCCCGCGGTTATGCTTAGGACGTAAATGTACGTCCTGGTGCGTTAAGTACCACCTCACCAGGACGTACATTTACGTCCTGCGTCCTTAAGGGGTTAAAGGGGTACTCCGGTGGAAAACTTTTTTTTATTTATTTTTTTAAATCAACTGGTGCCAGAAAGTTAAACAGATTTGTAAATTACTTCTCTTAAAAAATCATAATCCTTCCAGTACTTATTAGCTGCTGAATACTACAGAGGAAATTATTTTCTTTTTGGAACACAGAGCTCACTGCTGACATCATGACCACAGTGCTCTCTGCTGACATCTCTGTCCATTTTAAGAACTGTCCAGAGTAGGAGAAAATCCCCATAGAAAACATTTGCTGCTCTGGACAGTTCCTAAAATGGACAGAGATGTCAGCAGAGAGCACTGTGGTCATGATGTCAGCAGAGAGCACTGTGGTCATGATGTCAGCAGAGAGCTCTGTGTTCCAAAAGGAAAAAAAAATCCTCTGTAGTATTCAGCAGCTTATAAGTACTGGAAGGATTAAGATTTTTAAATAGAAGTAATTTACAAATCTGTTTAACTTTCTGGCACCAGTTGATAAAAGAATAAAAATAAGTTTAATATGTCTTGTGTATATATATGTTTTTATGGGTAGTTTAAGGGAGGTATCTGTATTTTCTAATACAATTAATTGATTATACATTATTTGGTTCAGTTTCTAATTTTTTTTTGGCTTCTATTGGGAGATATGTATTGTGTATTAGTCAAAAAAAAAAAAGACATATTAACATTTGTGAGGTTTTCAAACCTATACGTATTGGATGTGTATAATTTATGTCCTATTCTATATACAGGACACAGCTATCATTCTCTTTGAATGTACCGTATGCCAGTCCCTATGGGCACGGATGGGTAAATAACTGCTTGTAGCGGTGGAAACAAGAACGCTAGGCGTGAACAGATGTTGGAACTTTATGAATCCTATTTCAAGTGCAGTGATGTTTGCACAAGGTCACAAAACGTCTACAGTAAGTCCCATGCTCCCTAGTAGAGATGAGCGAACTTACAGTAAATTCGATTCGTCACGAACTTCTCGGCTCGGCAGTTGATGACTTATCCTGCATAAATTAGTTCAGCTTTCAGGTGCTCCGGTGGGCTGGAAAAGGTGGATACAGTCCTATGAAAGAGTCTCCTAGGACTGTATCCACCTTTTCCAGCCCACCGGAGCACCGGAAAGCTGAACTAATTTATGCAGGAAAAGCCATCAACTGCCGAGCCGAGAAGTTCGTGACGAATCGAATTTACTGTAAGTTCGCTCATCTCCACTCCCTAGGATAATATACAGCATGCTATAATATATATTCAGTTAGACAGTTAAATATAATTGACAAAATACACATTTTTGTATTTTGCTACGTTGTTACAGTGCGTTGTAAACAAACATATGCAATGCAGTAAAGAAGTGGTCTCCAAACTGTGGCCCTCCAGATGTTGCAAAACTACAACTCTCAGCATGCCCGGACAGCCAACGGCTGTCCGGGCATGCTGAGAGTTGTAGTTTTGCAACATCTGGAGGGCCAGAGTTTGGAGACCACCTTTGTAAAGCATAATATGGGCACATGTTTACAGATAAAGACTAGCATGCAATAGCTATAAACATAGACAGACTATAGAATGTTTCGGTACTGTTACAATGTATATACACATATATAAAGAATATTATTTACTATTTCTCACCTGATGAGTGCTGATCCATGCTGGACCAGGGCACAAAGCAGCAGCCCCCACACCACCGACACATCCATGCTGACAGGGTGTGCTGTCACCCTTTGTTCTGTATATATACTTATGCCCGCTGGGTTTCTTCTGTTGTCAGCAATGACCCAGCAGTCTCACTCATCTCATGAGATGTGTCAGCTGACCCAGAAATCATGTGACCAGGAGGAGGGGGGGCACTTGGCACGCTAATCCTCCTCGTACTGTTGTATTTGATCAGCGAAGTACTCAACAAGCTAAGGTTATTCTTTTCGGAGTAACTCTTTAGTCACCGCTCATTCCAAATGTAACCTTACCCGTCTGTATTGATGTTTATATACCATAATTTCATTTAGGCTGCGTTCACATCACGATTTCTCCATCAGACTTGAGTACACGATTTTATAACTTAAAATTGTATATAAAGTCAGATCCATTGACCTCCATTAAAAAATCGGATCAATTGCACTCATCCGATTTGATCCGCATCCGATTTCACACGATCTTTGTTGTGGACTGAAATCGGGTTTGACCACGATTTCAGACCTGTTTTGCAGCGGTCGGACCCCCTGCGATCTGAAACTTATCCCCTATCCTAAGTTTTTCAGCACTGGATATCTCCTTTAAAGGGGTACTCTGCTACACAAATCTTATCCCCTCTCCGACAGCTGCGGTGTCCGGAACACAGAAGCTTGCAGCTTCCGCGTTCTTTTATTTTATTTTTTATATATTTTTATTAAATTTTACAACAAACATTACACTATACAATAAACAATACATTTTAGATTAAACATTAAAGTAAAAGGTGAATAATATATCAAGCTTAAGGAAACTAGGAAGTATAATATGTTATACAATAAAATAAAATAAGTAAATTTCCATGCTGATAAAATACAACAGCATATATATAAATAATAATAAATTAACTATAACAAGTCATAACTTTTGCAGGGAAGGATATCAGATGTGATTAAATTAAAGGTATAGTAGTTATTGTTTTAATGGTCGGATTGCCTTCACACCCCTCCCCTTACAGTAAGAGTAAACTAGACACTAAAAATAAATAAATAAATAAATAAAAGATCTAAAAGTAATTCTGATAATGTATCTAGAAGGAATCATGTGACATTAGGGAATTTATGTAACCCTGCATTCCAATTGTTTCTTTTTTTTATACCAAAACCATTTTGATGCGCCAATGTGATCTCATATTTGCAGTTGGTAGTTACATTTGCTAGAAGTTCCTGGATTGTGTCAGCTTCGGCGTTCTTGACGTCATGCCACACCCCCTTTATTCATGTCTATGGGACTTGAATGGAGTGGGCGTGGCTGCCTGCATCGGGCTAGTCATCTGGAATGACAGGAGTGCCAGGAGTCCCAGCTGCGGGACCCTCGCCATCTAACATCTTATCCCCTATCCTTAAGGGATAAGATGTGTGCAGCGGAGTACCCCTTTAAGGCTATGTTCACACGTCCGGAATGTCTGCATGGAAAATCTTAGTGCGGACATTCCGGAGACTGCAAATGCCTTCCTAATATGAAGGCGCTAGGACCGCACAGTAATGTGCCATCTTATAGACGGCTATGCATTCCGTGCAGAGTCTGCAGAAAGAATGAACATGTTCATTCTTTCTGCAGACAAGGAAAACTGAATTTCCGTGCCAGAAACACCTGGTACGGAAATGCCGCCAAGTGCAGAGCCCAACAGAATCCCATTGAATTCAACAAGACTCTGCTGCTGCAGAATCTCCAGCGGAATTCCAATGCGGAATTGCTTACGGAAATTCCAGTCGTGTGAACATGGCCTAAGGCTATGTTCACACTATGAAATGTCCAAAGAGAGAATCTGCTTGCAGACGTTTCCGCAAACTGCGGGCACTGGCATAAACACGGAAAATTGAATTTCCGTGACGGAAATATCAAGCACAGAAATTCCACCGTGTGCATAGTGCAGCAGAATTCTGTTGAATTCAACTGGACCATCCTGAAAGATAAAGAAGTGATATTTGACGGAATGAATCCTGTTGGTACACAACACCATGTCAGGTGTCCAAGAAGATCAGACAGAATTCTAAAAATAGTGAACGACTGTTCAGGAAGTTTTTCTACAGATGAACAGTTACAGCACCATAACTACCGGACTGTGGAAATAATCTATTGTTTGTGCTATTCTCTTGCAATTCAGAGATAGCTTTTTCTTGACATATTCAACTTTATGTTAGTGGTAAATTTTCGTGGAAATTTTTCAAAATCTGTATTTTTTAGGGACCAGTTCAGTTTTGAAGTGGAATTGAGGGGCCTTCATATTAGAAATACCCCATAAATTATATAAAGTATTCAAAATGACATTCAGAAAGTTTGTTAACCCTTGTACTTTAACATAGTGGTAAATTTTTGGCGTTACTTGCATCCTTTCTTGGTGAAAAATCACAATTTGAATTTTTTTTATTTTTTTTTTTACTTTGAAACTCTCTGCTTATAAGGAAAATGGACATACCAAATAAATTACATATAGAATATGTCTACTTTATGTTTGCATCATAAAGTTGACATGTTTTCACTTTTGGAAGACATCAGAGGGCTTCAAAGTTCAGCAGCATTTTTTTCAATTTTTCACAAAATTTGCAAAATCTGAATTTTTCAGGGACTAGTTCAGTTTTAAAGTGGAATAGTGGGGCCTTCATATTAGAAATACCCCATAAATGACCCCATTATAGAAACTGCACCCTCAAAGTATTCAAAATGACATTCAGAAAGTTTGTTAACCCTTAACCCCTTAAGGACCAAGCCCATTTTCACCTTAAGGACCAGAAAGTTTTTTGCAAATCTGACCACTGTCGCTTTAAGCAATCATAACTCTGGAATGCTTTTACTTTTCATTCTGATTCCGAGACTTTTTATTTGTGACATATTCTACTTTAACATAGTGGTACATTTTCGGCGTTACTTGCATCCTTTCTTGGTGAAAAATCCCAATTTAAAAATTTTGAATTTTTTTTTTACTTTGAAACTCTCTGCTTATAAGGAAAATGGACATACCAAATACATGTACAGTCCTGGAGCATCAGTGCAGCACTGAGATTCAGTGCCGCGCTGCCTCCAGACTGCACACGCCAGGGGCAGGCAGCCATTGAGGCAGCTGAGAGGCCAGGCAGCCAATGAGCACAGACCTGGCTTTTACAGCGCTCGCTCCGGCATGTCTGATTGAAAGGCAGGGAGCGAGCTTAGGCTGAATGAATTAGGACCGATTGCCCAACCAGCATCAGTTCCAATTCAGTCGTGACATCACGGCAGGCTACAGCAAGGAGGGAGACCCCCTAGTGGCCGGTTATCAAATGTAAAATACACTATTTTAATAAAAAAATAATCAATCTATGTTAGAGATATGTTCTAGTACATAAGTACTACAACAACATATATATAAAAATAAAAAAAAGGTTGGTGACAATTTAAGTTTTAGCTAATGCATATCCTCAATACTTCCTTGTAGTCTAATGAGGAGGAATTTCTGTAACTGGGGACCAGCACCTTAATTATGTTTTGCAGTATCCATGGCAGCACAATGAGAGAGCCTGGAGGTGGTAGCATCAGCATGAGGAGACCATATAGCAGCACAATGACAGAGCCTGAAAGTGGCAGCATCAGCATGAGGAGACACTATAGTAGCACAATGAGTGAGTCTGGAGCTGGCAGCATCAGCTTGAGGAGACCGTATGGCTGCACAATGACAGAGCCTGGAGGTGTCAGCAGCAGCATGAGGGCCGTGCCAAATGAGGTTTGAGTCTGAGGAACCCACCGACTGTTGACTGGGGGCGTCGGATGTCACTTGGGATGATGTGGATGACCGAGGGAACCAATCAATGATGACTGCCGGGTTGCTGGTTGAGACACGACTGCTAGCTGACACCGGGAGCTCAGACCTCTACTACTGCCACGCGCACCTACTCTGCTGTGACCTCTGCTTGTGCCTGATGAATTTAGGCCTCTGCCACTCCTGGCCTGACATACTTATACACCAGCTGAGTGCGTATATGTTACACTTATGAAAGGACTATGCTTAAAACTGTATAAAGCTACAGAAACAAGGGTGTGGCTTTGGCTGGCTTTTCACAGTAACTAGGCCCAAATTAGTTTTTCAGGGGAAAAAACCCGTACACCACGTAGGTGTACGTATTGTTTACATTTATGAGAGCTGGACAACCCGCTCCGCTTAAAACTGTATAAGGCTACAGAAAAAAGGGTGTAGCTTTGGCTGGCCTTTCACAGTAACTAGGCTAAAATTAGTTTTTCAGGGAAAAAATATACATACCACGTAGTTGTACCTACACTTTACACTTATGAGAGCTGGACAACCCGCTCCGCTTAAAACTGTATACGGCTACAGAAACAAGGGTGTGGCTTTGGCTGGCCTTTCACAGTAACTAGGCCCAAATGAGTTTTTCAGGAAAAAAAACTTCACCACGTAGGTGTACGTACAGTTTACATTTATGAGAGCTGGACAATCCGCTCCGCTTAAAACTGTATAAGGCTACAGAAACAAGTGTGTAGCTTTGGCTGGCCTTTCACAGTAACTAGGCCAAAATTAGTTTTTCAGGAAAAAAAACTTACACCACCTACGTACGCACAGGTTACACTTCTGAGAGGACAATAAGCTCCACTATGCACGAAAACATATTTGGAACGCACGAAAACATATTTGGAACATTTCCAAATAACCACGATAATACGAACATCAGATTAACGAATACATTCGTAAAATAACGAATGCATTCGTTAACCGTAAAACAAAAGTAAATAATTAATTAGATTTTTTTCAATTGGTCCTTAGGAGGTCACATGATACCTTTTATCCAATCAGCTTACTCCAGTCGATCCCCACTGTATCACAGACAGTGAGGCTGTTTAATTAGTTGTGAGGTAGTCCTGTGAGAGTTTGCCTGGTGTTACTGGAGTGTGGAGTCACTGGATTTGCAGAAATGGACAGTTTACCTGAGGAAAACTTGGCTTTTTGCACAGAGACAACTGCAAAACAAGCTAACACCTGCTATTTTTTACAAGAGAGGATCAGCAAGGCCTGCGTTAGAAATAAGCATTAAAACAAATAACGAATTAGTCCGAAAACAAAAGTGAAACGAATGATATATATAGCCAATAGATCCGAAATAACGAATGCATCCGAAAGCCGAACAGTTTCTGAATAGAACCGAAAATAATGTACACGAATGCGTCCAAAAACAGAATAAAGCGAATTACTGTATCCTGAAGGTTTAACAGAACCGAAACATTTTTAATCCGAAAACAAACGAAACAAAATGAAAATTTTGGTTGTGCACAAGTCTAGTGCTCACCCTAACTGGCCCCTGTTAGCTTTACAGTTGTTGTACAACCAACTGCAGCAGTACAGAATCGCTGTGTACTAGAGCCCAGTACAGTATTATTAGGCACTAATAGCAGGTGACACTGACTTTTAGTGCTTTGCCTAACTGGCCCCTTTAAGCTTTTGCGATACACCCCACTGCAGCAGTGGAGTCGCTGTGTTTTACACCCAAAAGTGTACTTTCTCTCTATCTCTCTTTCTCTCTCTTTCTCGGTCAGTGCTTTAATGCAGTGATCTAGGCTTGTGGTGAATCGCTGCTGTGAAGCTGTTTTTCTGTGCAAAGCACACACTGCTCTCTCTCTCCCTGCAATGAAATGCTCTCTCTGAAATAAAATGCTGAAGTAACTGGCCACAAGATGGCTGTCGATTATATAGGGCTGTGACATCACAGGGGTGGCTGCATGTGATTCAGGGTCATCCCGCCTACCTGCCTTCCCAGAGTTCCTTGCCCCATGTCCTCACATGTGGATCTGCCATTTTAGATGCCCTGGAGCCTGGACCGCACTAAATGGAGTTTAATGAAGCGATTCGTGCGATCGAATCCCGGCGATATTCGGATATGTTTCCTGAAATTCGTAACGAATTCGGATTTGTCACATTCGATTCGCTCATCCCTAAACATGACCATCCTGCTACTCTTAGTACAATGATGTGCCAGTTCTCAAACTCTGACAGCTGAAAATGTCTTTGACTGCATTGTAGAGGCATCTTTCTCTCACCAAGATGTAGACTACCCAAAAGTACTGAGACACAACGGCACGCCAAGTTTTTCAGCAATGCAATATTTCTATCATGGTGCATCATTTTTGTAAGTAAGTAAAGAATAGAAATTCTACTGCACTAACTGAATACATGGACTCTAACCTAATTGTAGACATGGACCTGTTCCGCTAAAGGGAAAATTCAATACAGAACTTTGATAAACTCTCTGATATTGTATAGTAGACAAATACACTGAACCAACCTTCAGCCATTCAAATACTTTCTCATGGCATTTTGTAGCTACATCCACATCTATTGCTCCGCAGGGCTTCTCTTGTTTATGAGCAACGTTGCCTCGTGTTGGTGTCCCTTGAAACTGCCACATTATTCCCATTAAAATACAAAAGACAGAAGTGATCCCTAGTGTGACACCTTCAGCATAAAAATTTTAAGTAAGTGAGCCAAGGATCAACTAACCTAAAACGGTTGTGAAAATTCCGGCACAACACGTATATGCATTTAGTAATTTAGGGTACGTTCCCACACGGCGTATTTTGCTGCGTATTTGCTGCGTATTTGGTGCTGCATATTTCCCTACCCATTGACTTCAACAGGGAAAATAAAATATGCAGCAGCAAATACGCCGTGTGGGAACGTACCCTTAAGGCTGCTGCACATTCCTCCTCAAAACTCCCAAGCATGAATGATAGATTCCAATACCACTCTAAACTCCACAGAGGACAATATGCGCTGCCATTAAGGTGATCCAGGGGTGATAATAAAAACGTATTTAGAGATGAGAGAACTTACAGTAAATTCGATTCGTCACAAACTTCTCGGCTCGGCAGTTGATGACTTTTCCTGCATGAATTAGTTCAGCTTTCCGGTGCTCCGGTGGGCTGGAAAAGGTGGATACAGTGCTAGGAGACTCTTTCCTAGGACTGTATCCACCTTTTCCAGCCCACCAGAGCACCTGAAGGCTGAACTAATTTACGCAGGAAAAGTCATCAACTGCCGAGCTGAGAAGTTTGTGACCAATCAAATTTACTGTAAGTTCGCTCATCTCTAAACGTATTTAATAAAACATGCTATGCGTTACAAAACCGGACGGGTTTCTTCTTCAGGCAACGATGCCAAAAGAAGAAACTGGTCCGGTTTTGTAACGCGTAGCATGTTTTAATAAAATACATTTTTATTATCACCCCTGGATCACCTAACTGGCAGCGCCTATTATCCTCCGTGGAGCTTGGAGTGGTATTGGAATACATTATTCCCATTGTCCTTAAAATCATTTATGTTCAGATCTGGGAACAATCCGTATACATATTATTCATTTCCATGAGTTTAGCATAATGTATTGGAGGCTTTACTATGATATACTATGAATTGTGGACCCAAACATTGACAGTGCTAAAAACGTGGATGCATGTATGAATAATAATAAAGTTATCCCTAATAAGTGTCCAAAAATAGAAACCATTACAAAATCTTTTGACTGTATATCCATATCTAATCATAAATAGAGAGCAGTGTCACACAGAGAGAGAGAGGCACTGCACAGTCTTTATCCACTTTCCTCTCTCGTTCCACTGACAGATTTCCTTTCCTTTGGCCTCACATCAGAGTAAATTATTCCTCTCTCTATACAGAACATACACATGTCCATTTTTTATTGTGTCCTAATTTTGGTTTAATTTTATTTTACAACTAGCTGAGTACCCGGTTTTTCCTTCCTAATCCTTTTAGGGGAGGAAAATAAACAAAGGAGGAAGCTTTTGACTTCATATGCAGTCCTCATATATTGTTGTCATATCCCAACCCCACATCCCGACCTCCTATCCCGTCCTCCTATCTCGACCTCCTGTCCCGACCTCCTATCCCATCCTCCTATCCTGTCCTCCTATCCCGTCCTCCTATCCCGTCCTCCGATCCAGTCCTCGTATCCAGTCCTCCTATCTCGACCTCCTATCCGGATCTCCTATCCTAACCTCCTATCCCATCCTCCAAACTCGAGCTCCAATCCCGACCTCCTATCCTGACCTCCTATCCCGACCCCCTATCCCGTCCTCCTATCTCAACCTCCTATCTCGACCTCCTATTCCGTCCTCCTATCCCGACCTCCTTTCCCGACCTCCTTTCCCGTCCTCATATCTTGACCTCCTATCCCATCCTCCTATCTCGACCTCCTAACCCATCCTCCTATCTCGACCTCCTATCCTGACCTCCTATCCAGACCTCCTATCCCTTCCTCCTATCCCGTCCTCCTATCCCAACCTCCTTTCCCGTCCTCATATCTCGACCTCCTATCTTGACCTCCTATCCCGTCCTCCTATCTCGACCTCCTATCCAGAGCTCCTATCCCGTCCTCATATCCTGTCATCCTATCTTGTCCTCATATCCCGTCCTCCTATCCCGACCTCCCATCCTGTCCTCATATCCCGACAGGTATTGAAATAGCTCAAGACGTACGGAAATTATATGGGAACATACATTTCCCATTGATTTGCATGGGACTTAAAAAAAAAAAAAAAAAAAAAAAAAAACACGGACCCTCACAAATGGGGGTAGTTAAGGGTTAAATTAACTATCCTATATTTTAAGTGGATATATAAGTAACATGTGAAAAAGCATTATCGAAATATTTCCAGCCGTTTGGAAGTTATGCAGTAACATATATTTCCCATTGTGACCCGGCCATTTTTTGCACATCTGACCACTGTCACTTTAAACATTAATAACTCTGGAATGCTTTCAGTTATCATTCTGATTCCGAGATTGTTTTTTCGTGACATATTCTACTTTAACTTAGTGGTAAAAATTTTTGGTAACTTGCATCTTTTCTTGGTGAAAAATCCCAAAATTTTATGAAAAATTTGAAAATTTTGCATTTTTCTAACTTTGAAGCTCTCTGCTTGTAAGGAAAATGGATATTCAAATATTATTATTTTTTGATTCACATATACAATATGTCTACTTTATGTTTGCATCATAAAATTGACGTGTTTTTACTTTCGGAAGACACCAGAGGGCTTCAAGGTTCAGCAGCAATTTTCCAATTTTTCACAAAATTTCCAAAATCACAATTTTTCATGGACCAGTTCAGGTTTGAAGTGAATTTGAAGGGTCTTCATCTTAGAAATACCCCATAAATGACCCCATTATAAAAACTACACCCCCTAAAGTATTCAAAATGACATTCATTCAGTGTTTTAACCATTTAGGTGTTTCACAGGAATAGCAGCAAAGTGAAGGAGTGAAATTCACAATCTTCATTTTTTACACTCGCATGTTCTTGTAGACCCAATTTTTGAATTTTTACAAGGGGTAGAAGGAGAAAATGTATACTTTTATTTGTATCCCAATTTCTCTCGAGTAAGCACATACCTCATATGTGTATGTCAAGTGTTTGGCGGGCGCAGTAGAGGGCTCAGAAGGGAAGGAGCGACAAGGGGATTTTGGAGAGTACGTTTTTCTGAAATGGTTTTTGGGGGGCATGTTGCATTTAGGAAGCCCCTATGGTGCCAAAACAGCAAAAAAAAAAAAAAAAACACATGGCATACCATTTTGGAAACTAGACCCCTTGAGGAACGTAACAAGGAATAAAGTGAGCCTTAATACCCCACAGGTGTTTCACGACTTTTGCATATGTAAAAAAAAAAAATTAATAATTTCCCTAAAATGTGTGTTTCCCCCCAAATTTCACATTTTTGCAAGGGTAAATAGCAGAAAATACCCCCCAAAATTTGTAACCCCATCTCTTCTGAGTATGGAGGTACCCCATAAGTTGACCTGAAGTGCACTACTGGCAAACTACAATGCTCAGAATAGAAGGAGTCATATTTGGCTTTTTGAGAGCAAATTTTGCTCGGGGGGCATGTCGCATTTAGGGAGCCCCTATGGTGCCAGGACAGCAAAATAACCCCCACATGGCATACCATTTTGGAAACTAGACCCCTTTAGGAACGTAACAAGGGGTACAGTGAGCATTTACCCCCCACTGGTGTCTCTCAGATCTTTGGAACAGTGGGCTGTACAAAATTTTTAATTTGCACAGCCCACTGTTCCAAAGATCTGTCAGACACCAGTGGGGTGTAAATTCTCACTGCACCCCTCATTACATTCCGTGAGGGGTGTAGTTTCGGAAATGGGGTCACATGTGGGGTTTTGTTTTTTTTGCGTTTGTCAAAACCGCTGTAACAATCAGCCACCCCTGTGCAAATCACCTCAAATGTACATGGTGCACTTTCCCTTCTGGGCCTTGTTGTGCGCCCCCAGAGCACTTTGCGCCCACATATGGGGTATCTCCGTAGTCGGGAGAAATTGCATTACAAATTTTGGGGGGCGTTTTTCCCTTTTACCTCTTGTCAAAATAAAAAGTATAGGGCAACTCCAGCATGTTAGTGTAAAAATTTTATTTTTTTACACTAACATGCTGGTGTAGACCCCAACTTCACCTTTTCATAAGGGGTGAAAGGAGAAAAAGCCCCCCAAAATTTGTAAGGCAATTTCTCCTGAGTACGGCGATACCCCATATGTGACCCTAAGCTGTTGCCTTGAAATACGACAGGGCTCCAAAGTGAGAGCGCCATGTGCATTTGAGGCCTGAATTAGGGATTTGCATAGGGGTGGACATAGGGGTATTCTACGCCAGTGATTCCCAAACAGGGTGCCTCCAGCTGTTGCAAAACTCCCAGCATGCTTGGACAGTCAACGGCTGTCCGGCAATATTGGGAGTTGTTGTTTTGCAACAGCTGGAGGCTCCATTTTGAAAACAGTGGCGTACCAGACGTATTTCATTTTTATTGGGGAGGGGAGGGGGGCTGTGTAGGGGTATGTGTATATGTAGTGTTTTTCACTTTTTATTTTATTTTGTGTTAGTGTAGTGTTTTTAGGGTACAGTCACACGGGCGGGGGATTACAGCGAGTTTCCCGCTGTGAGTTTGAGCTGCCGCGCAAAATTTGCTGCATCGCAAACTTGCAGCCTGATACTCACTGTAAGTACCCTGCCCATGTGAATGTACCCTCCAGCTGTTGCAAAACTACAACTCCCAGCATGCACAGTCTATCAGTGCATGCTGGTAGTTATAGTTTTGCAACAGCTGGAGGCACACGGGTTGGGAAACAGACAATGTTTCCCAACCAGTGTGCCTCCAGTTGTTGCAAAACCGCAACTCCCAAACATTCTCAGGCATGCTGGAAGTAGTAGTTCGGCAACATCTTTAGAGCCAGATGTTGCCGAACTATAACTCCCAGCATGCTTGGAGTTGTAGTTTTGCAACATCTGGAGGACTACAGTTTGCAGACCACATGGCCCCCCTCGACATTTGCCCTGGGTGCCTGTTGAACAATTTCAGCAGGCATCCGGTTCAGATCTCTGCCGGGCGCGCGGCAGGGACCGGAATACGCCAGGACGTCACAGGACCAGGACCTTCGCTCCACCCATTGAAGCAGACAGGCTCCCTGTCATCAGCTGACTTGTGAGTCAGGTCTCGGCCGCATTGCAAGCTGGGAAAAATCTGAGACAACAGTAATTTTGTACGCTGGTAAAAATAAATTGTAGGGTGAAAATCACAGAAGAATTGTGAGAAAACCTGCACATACTCATATAGACACTATATTATGAACTACACTAACTTTACAGCCCCTGTAGCATAGTCAAATTAAAAAAAAATCCTGGAATACCCCTTTAAGCTAAGAAGTGGAATCCAACAGATCCAGATAGGCATAAAAGCGTATACTTTTTTTTTGGCACAAATTCCAAACAACCCAGGTGCATACCGAGGATAGAATCTCAGGTCTAGATTATGATTAACACATTATTATCAACCTGATCATCATAGATTCCTGTCATATTGGTGCTTGAGTGATGAATGGTATCATGCCCAGCATACATGGGACTGCTGTATTTAGGTGGAGTGAACTTTACACCTGATGTGGTATAAGACAAACTGTTGAGTCAGTCAAGATTGATGGCTTCATTCTAAACACTTCCTCTTTCAGGATCCTGATTTTTGGAAACATATTGAGTAATTTGGCAACTGACACCCACTCACGTGCGTTGAGGTCATTCTGTTGTGTCATAAGAACAATGAAAGCCTAAAAACAGAAGATGACTTGAGTACATAACCATACAGTCTGTAATATAGGACACAAAGCAGATGTAAATTTGCCGTCATCTACGTGAATAGATTAAAAGTTAGTGGAGGCATCTAGACAAAAGATGTATTTTCTTTGTAGGGTGGGGCGGGGGGACTCTTTTACTAGACCTCTAAGCAGGATAAATGAGGATGAAATTGTATGAATATTAAGTCATAGCTTTACTAATTATGCAATTTCGTCCTCAATTATCCTGCTAATTTCCTGTGGAGAAAAACGGCAACCTGCCCTCCAGCTGTTTCCCCTATTTCTTCCTTTTTTAAAATAATTTATGATAATTTTTAGACCATTTGTTGGCATATTTTATTACACTATAGAATGTACGTTATTTATAATACGGTATTTTATTTGTATTTATTGATGTGCATTGTCATGTGGTTTGGTGACTCGGTAAAGTTTTTTTGATTTTGTATAAAATTTCATTTTGGCTTTGACTTTTTTATCCATTGTCTGCTAAAGAATCCGGCCCAGATTCAATACTGAATGCCACATTTAATGGAATAAAATGTCTTCAAGCCGTTCACTGTGCTTTCTCAATCTCTCAGATTCCCTTGTGATCTACTGGTCCCAATGGCAGCATATGTCAGGCCAGGGGCGTAGCTAGAAACCACAGGGATCCGTTTAAAAAAATTGCTCTTGGTCTCCCTACCCCCCACTTGCCAGACAACCCCCTTACCTGGCCTTGGCTATCACATATAAGTGACTACAGCACTGATGGGACACAGCCAGTGGCAGTACACAATGATATCAGTGACTTACAGGCAGGGCCGGGCTAGAACCAAAAATAGGCCTGGGTATTTTAGAATAAGCAGCCTATTTTGGTGGAAGTCCGACTGCTGAGACTCCCACCGATCACCTTGGTTTAAGTGGCTCTCCAGCTGTTGCAAAGCTACAATTCCCATCATGTCTGAAGAGCCTCATGTATGATGGGAGTTGTAGTTTTGTAACAACTGGAGAGTCACAGATTGGAGTACAGTTTCACCCATCGTCACAGCAGAACTTACTACAGAAGTGACTACAGCTCTGATGGGACAGTCAGGAGAATACACAATGATATCAGTGACCTGAGTGACATCTTCTCTGTTGTCTTTCCTTTTCTTCTCCATCTGGTCCTGATGCCATGTCTTCTTCCATCTTCTCTGTAGAGTCTGATGTCCGCACATTGGTTTCTTCACTTTGTCAGCAGATACCTTTTCTCTGTATGAAGACAATAATCATTATAACCCTGCTAAATACCGTACCGGCTGAATATAATACTGCCAACCACTGTACCCGCTGAATGTAATACTGCCACACACTGTTCCCCCTCAATATAATACTGCCACACACTGTACCCTCTGAATATAATACAACCACACATTGCACACTCTGAATATAATACTACCACACACTGTACCCTCTGAATATAATACTACCACACACTGAGCTCTCTGAATATAATACTGTTACACACTGCACCCTCTGAATATAATACTACAACACACCTTACCCTCAATATAATACTACCACACACTGTACCCTCTGAATATAATACTACCATACACTGTACCCTCTGAATATAATACTACCACACTCTGTGCCTATTGAATAAAATACTACCACACATTGCACACTCTGAATATAAAACTACCTCCCACTGGGCTCTCTGAATATAATACTACCACACACGGTGCCCTCTGAATTTAGTGCTACCACAACCAGCGCACACTAAATATAGTACTACGACACACCATGCTATCTGAATACATTACTACCACACACTGTGCCATGGGTTTGATGACCTCTATTGAGGCCAAGACTTGTGTCTGCAAAACGGGAGACTAAATGCTCTTGATATATGCTTTATTTCTAAAGGGAGCCTTAGGGTATGTTCACATAGCAGAATTTCTGCAATTCAGCAGAAATTCTGTTCAGCAAAGCTTCTGGGGGAAATTGCGCATAATTTTGGCAGAATTTCTGTGCTCTCAGAATACACAGAATTTTGCCAAAATTCAAGCCTCATTGACTTTAATGGGATTCCTCTGTGGAATCCTGCAAAAATAACACTGATCTTATAAATTTTTGGAATATGGAATTTCTGCAGAAATTCTGCTGTCTGAATAGGACAGCAGAATCCCATTAAAGTCGATGGGCAGTAAATTATGGTGAATTTCCAGTGGAAATTCTGCTTGTGTGAACATACTATTCTGACTCGGATTGTTGTGATAGTGATCTAACCCTTGTGAGACCTCTGTGCCTGGCCTGTATAGGCAGATACAGTCACTGCGGACAATCCTCCTCAGATAGCTGAACTCACCAATACTGGTTTCATCCAAAAGCTGGTTTATTCTGAACATCACACAACAGGAATACAGCAGAATGAATGGATTTCAGTATTATGCGGTCAAAAGATGATGCTTTCCTTAGCTTAGCATGTGGAGTACAAGAGTCCCTCTTACATGTGGCAAATTAAAGCAGCCATGACACAGGAAGTACAGGTAGAGCAGGGGAGGAGTTTACATACAAGGAAATGATGAATCATGCTCACAGGAGGAACAAGAGCATTACCAAAATAGGCCAGAAGGTGGCAGCAAATACCTACCCATAGAAAAATACATGGTAAATAAATCACAGAATAAACTATGTAAATTGCATCTACATTAATGAGAATATTAACTGTGTAACAGCACACATACCATTATACACACATGCACTCTCATTAACACTTTATACACATACATGCACTCTCATTAACACTTTATACACATACATGCACTCTCATTAACACTTTATACACACACATGCACTCTCATTAATACTTTATACACATACATGCACTCCCATTAACACTTTATACACACATGCACTCTCATTAATACTTTATACACATACATGCACTCTCATAAACACTTTATACACACACATGCACTCTCATTAATACTTTATACACATACATGCACTCCCATTAACACTTTATACACACACATGCACTCTCATTAATACTTTATACACATACATGCACTCCCATTAACACTTTATACACACACATGCACTCTCATTAATACTTTATACACATACATGCACTCTCATTAACACTTTATACACACATGCACTCTCATTAATACTTTATACACATACATGCACTCTCATTAACACTTTATACACACACATGCACTCTCATTAATACTTTATACACATACATGCACTCCCATTAACACTTTATGCACACACATGCACTCTCATTAATACTTTATACACACACATGCACTCTCATTAATACTTTATGCACATACATGCACTCCCATTAACACTTTATACACACACATGCACTCTCATTAATACTTTATACACATACATGCACTCCCATTAACACTTTATACACACATGCACTCTCATTAATACTTTATACACATACATGCACTCTCATTAACACTTTATACACACATGCACTCTCATTAATACTTTATACACATACATGCACTCCCATTAACACTTTATACACACACATGCACTCTCATTAATACTTTATACACATACATGCACTCCCATTAACACTTTATACACACACATGCACTCTCATTAATACTTTATACACATACATGCACTCTCATTAACACTTTATACACACATGCACTCTCATTAATACTTTATACACATACATGCACTCTCATTAACACTTTATACACACACATGCACTCTCATTAATACTTTATACACATACATGCACTCCCATTAACACTTTATACACACACATGCACTCTCATTAATACTTTATACACACACATGCACTCTCATTAATACTTTATACACATACATGCACTCCCATTAACACTTTATACACACACATGCACTTTCATTAATACTTTATACACATACATGCACTCCCATTAACACTTTATACACACACATGCACTCTCATTAATACTTTATACACATACATGCACTCCCATTAACACTTTATACACACATGCACTCTCATTAATACTTTATACACATACATGCACTCTCATTAACACTTTATACACACACATGCACTCTCATTAATACTTTATACACATACATGCACTCCCATTAACACTTTATACACACACATGCACTCTCATTAATACTTTATACACATACATGCACTCCCATTAACACTTTATACACACACATGCACTCTCATTAATACTTTATACACATACATGCACTCTCATTAACACTTTATACACACATGCACTCTCATTAATACTTTATACACATACATGCACTCTCATTAACACTTAATACACACACATGCACTCTCATTAATACTTTATACACATACATGCACTCCCATTAACACTTTATACACACACATGCACTCTCATTAATACTTTATACACACACATGCACTCTCATTAATACTTTATACACATACATGCACTCCCATTAACACTTTATACACACACATGCACTCTCATTAATACTTTATACACACACATGCACTCCCATTAACACTTTATATACACGAATGCACTCATTAACACTTTATACACACATGTACTCTCATTAACACTTTATACACACATGTACTCTCATTAACACTTTATACACACATGTACTCTCATTAACACTTTATACACACATGTACTCTCATTAACACTTTATACACACACATGCACTCCCATTAACCCTTTATACACACATCACTCCCATTAACCCTTTATACACACATGCACTCTCATTAACACTTTATACACACATGCACTCCCATTAACACTTTATACACACACAGGCACTCTCATGAACCCTTTATACACACATGCACTCTCATTAACACTTTATACACACACATGTACTCTCATTAACACTTTATACACACATGCACTCTCATTAACACTTTATATACACACATGTACTCTCATTAACACTTAATAGACACAGACATGCACTCTCATTAACACTTTATACACACCCACATGCACTTCCATTAACACTTAATACACACACATGCACTCTCATTAACACTACACTAACCTCATGCAGGCCCTGGATGGTCATAGAGGGGTTAATAGCAGATAACACAGCTGAGAGGAGGGGGCACAGGCAGCGTGCAGGCACATCTTCCTACTCATGACCTGCTGTTTGGCCTCTTCAGGCTGCCATGCCATGAATCCCCTCCCCCTTCTCCTCTAAGACCCGACGGCAGCAGGAATCTGAAGATGAGAGATGTGCAGCCTGCAGGGTAATGGTACATGTCCTAGGTGGCTGGGCTCCCCTGACATTGCGGGTCCCAGTCATAATTAACGGGGACCGGGAGCCCACTCAAAGCAAATCAGCTACGGGCAATGCTCAAGGGCCCGACCTGTCAGCCCAATCTGGATATGGGGCCCAGTCGCAATGGCAACCTTTGCGACGTCTATAGCTATGCCAATGCCTCAGGCCTTACTACAGCTGCATTTCTGGATTTTGTGTGCTCACTGTTTTTGCCAGGCTGTCACAGTCCACTGGTATTCTCTTTGGTGGCTTCCTCAGACCTAGCTTGGGTTGAGCAGTAGGCTGGACTAGTACAGTATAAATAGAATCTAAACTAGGGGATTTATGAAATCAAGAGAGGGAGAGAAGCTTTTTATAGGGCTTTTAATGAGGAAAGGGGGATAAAGTGGCTACCTCATGAGGACCTAGAGCCCAATTAAGGGACTTCAAAGTATTATCTTATTGTATAAGGAAGTATAGTAAAAGATGTGAATAATATGAGAGACAATGGACTGTTGTACCAATGCTATTTCTTAGTCCAAGTCAGCGCTTTACTTTTTTAGATGCAAAGGAGAAAATTAATTAATATCGGTGTAGGTGAATGATTTTTGTTCACCTTTATTTTGTGTGATGTTAATGGCCCTTATTTACTAAGAGTGTTGATGTGTAGGTTTCTTTGTGGGTTATAATTCCCTACAATTTATTTTCCACGTATCTACTAAGGTTTCCCTACATTTTCCACTTACCCTACACTTTGCTTTTTTTTTTTCTACTCATGCTCTGATCTCTAGGTTTTTCTCAGCTCAAATCCACCACATTTTATCTGGAAACCTTAGTAAATATGTAGTTTTTTTGTGAAAATGTCGGGAACACGTCCCTTTTCGGAGACCACGCCCCTTTATCCGGAAGCCACACCTTTTTTTGGGTTTTCTAAGCAAAATGGTGTTGGTCAGGTTTTTTCAATTCTGGCGCAGATTCTGACTCAGACAGAATTTGTTGCGCAAATTGTGGCGCAGACAGAATTTCTGGCACAATGCGACAGAATCTGGCGCACAACCCGACAAACATGTCGGGTTTGCCATAGTAAATGAGGGCCAATGTGTACATGCGCCAATTTTTCTCAATGTTCGTAGGTCATTTGATAAATTTTGTGCAGGAACACATTTTTACTGAAGTTTTACTTCAGTACACCATTTTATATAATTTTAAAATTTGAGACTTTACTACACACACACACACACACCAAAAGGCTACGCTATGTCTGAACTGGTGTATATTTGCAGCTTTTTGGAGGCATTTGCATAAAAATTTGCAACAATTTTTCAAATAGTCATGGTTGATAAATCCCTGACCACTGTTAAAAGCTACATTCATTTTGTTTTCGGGTTAAATGCATTGCGCAATTTTTTTTTACACATTGAGAAAATGTTTGTGATTTTTTTGACCACCAAAGAAACTGTGTAAAAGTAATAATAAATTGTCCCAAATTGTATATAATAATTCTTTTTCATTTTGGGAGTTCCAAAACATGGTAAACAGAATTGTAGAAGGTCAGTGGCAAAGAACACCGCTTGGTCCATTTTGTCTGCCCTTATTTTATTTCCTGGATTAAATTTAATTAGTAAGAAGGAAGGAATCCACCTCTGTAGATGCTAAAAACTCAGCTTTATTTCAGACCAGCACACATGGACAGATAGACAGACAACGCGTTTCAAGCGCAGGTGTGTTCTTAGTCGTATACTGGTTACACGAACACACAGGTTTAAATAGGGAAAACAAATCATCCGGGTCAAAGTTTATGGGCCGAAGGAACTGTTAACCCTTCACAGGTACAATCTTAACAATAAAGCTTTCAAGTTTATTAGTATTCTTTTAAAATAGTATAAACTGTACAATGAAGATAAAACAATAGGAATTAGTAGATGGTATAACTTAAGTGGTCTGAATGAACGGAAGACTAAAACTGCAAAATCACATCTTGACATCCCACATGGCTAAAGTCAGGATCCAAAACATTTCTCTATTTAACAGCTTTTGTCTGTGGTCACCTCCTCTAATGGGAGGGCTGACTCTTTCAATTGCAGACACAGTCAAAGAAGAGAAGGACCCATTATGTTTGTCAGCACAATGTTTGGATACGGCAGAGAAGTTTTTAAAAGCAAAGTTGGGAACATCCAAAAGGTGCTTTCGGACCCTAACTTTTAACGGGGTTATGGTACAACTCAGGTATTGAACTCTGCATGTGGTGCACGATACCAAATACACAACATAAGTAGTGTTACTGTTAATATACTTTTTAATAGTAAAGGATTTGTTAGTAACGTAAGATTCAAACGTTTTGGTAATGTGCATCACACTGCAGCATGTACAGCGATTATGTCCACATCGATATGATCCTTTAAATGTGAGCTATGATGAAATAGTAGTACGAGATGTCTGGAATAAACTTGGAGACACCAATTGACCAATGGTCCAGATTTGGTGACACATGAGAAGAGAGGATCCGAGAGTAGCATGGGCATATATTTGTGAAAATTCAACACTATATGCAGTAGAGAACACCACTGGAGACAACTCTGGGGTCCCCTCACTTCTCTTCTCCTGTATCAACAAGTTAGAACGATTTTTACTAAGAGCGATATTCTTCGCTCTGGTTAAGGACCATCTGGGGTAACCTCCTGCTGATAACCTGGACACAATACAATTGGATTCTTTAAAAAAATCTGCTCATGGGTGCGATGATACGGGCACGCAGGCAGGGCCGGATTAAAGTAGGGGCGGATGGAGCTGCCGTTCCAGGCCACTACGTTAAAATAGGCCCATCGGCCAGTCAAGGTGGCCCACATAGGCCGCCCGCAGGTGCCCCCGTCACATTCTGAACGTCCCTGTGTCCCGAAAGATCTTTTTGGGACACAAGGATATCCCAGCGGTTACCTCTCTGTGGCATCTCCCGCGTTCACTTTAAAAATGCAAGGTCCGCTGGGAGGTAGCGCATGCAGGGATGTCACTGATGTCCCATGCGTGCGCTCATGGCAACAGCAGAGCGAACCAGAGCAGTGAGGAGGAGGACGCGTGCGTGCGCATGGTAAGCTACCTGTATGTTGTATGTCATCTTCAGTGTTCCGACCACCACTCCTCCGGTCCCATAGCAGTAGATTGTGACCCTGGACCGGAGGAGTGGTGGTCGGAACACTGAAGTGGGGCAGTATACAGGCATACAGCCTCCAGCCATCTGTATATGGCTGAAGGCTGTATGTCTGTGGGGGTACTGTGCATCACCCTATGGGGGAGCTATAGTGCACCTAATGTGGGGGAACTATACTGCACCTAATGTGGGGGAACTATACTGCACCTAATGTGATGGAACTATACTAAACCTAATGTGATGGAACTATACTGCACCTAATGTGATGGAACTATACTCCACCTAATGGGGGGGGGGGGGACTATACTGCACCTAATGTGGGGGAACTATACTGCACCTAATGTGGGGGGAACTATACTGCACCTAATGTGGAGAACTATACTGCACCTAATGTGGAGAACTATACTGCACCTTATGTGGGGGGAACTATACTGCACCTAATGTGGGGGAACTATACTGCACCTAATGTGGGGGGGAACAATACTGCACCTAATGTGGGGGGAACAATACTGCACCTAATGTGGGGGGGAACAATACTGCACCTAATGTGGGGGGAACAATACTGCACCTAATGTGGGGGGAACAATACTGCACCTAATGTGGGGGGAACAATACTGCACCTAATGTGGGGGGAACTATACTGCATCTAATGTGGGGGGGGAACTATACTGCACCTAATGTGGGGAGCTATACTGCACCTAATGTGGGGGAACTATACTGCAGCTAATGTGGGGAACTATACTGCACCTAATGTGGGGGAACTATACTGCACCTAATGTGGGGGAACTATACTGCACCTCATGTGGGGAACTATACTGCACCTAATGTGGGGGAACTATACTGCACCTAATGTGGGGAGCTATACTGCACCTAATGTGGGGAACTATACTACACCTAATGTGGGGGAACTATACTGCACCTAATGTGGGGAGCTATACTGCACCTAATGTGGGGGAACTATACTGCACCTAATGTGGGGGAACTATAATGCACCTAATGTGGGGGAACTATACTGCACATAATGTGGGGGAACTACTGCACCTAATGTGGGGGAACTATACTGCACCTAATGTGGGGAGCTACTATATAAGGATAGGAGTTATACCGGACCACCATCAGTGTCCGGATCACCAAATAAGGATATGAGTGATACATTTTATAAAAAGGCCCAGAAAAATTCTCAACAGCAGGCCCATGATGCTCTTAATCTGGCCCTGCACGCAGGAATTGTTCCACTGACACAGATTTTTTAAAAGAATCCAATTATATTGTGTCTGTCACGATTCGGCTGGCAGGAGGTGGATCCTCTGTGCCAGAGAGGGATTGGCGTGGACCGTGCTGGTGGACCGGTTCTAAGTTGCTACTGGTATTCACCAGAGCCCGCCGCAAAGCGGGATGGTCTTGCAGCGGCGGTAGCAACCAGGTCGTATCCACCAGCAACGGCTCAACCTCTCTGACTGCTGAAGTTAGGCGCGGTACAAGGGAGTAGACAAGAGCAAGGTCGGACGTAGCAGAAGGTCAGGGCAGGCAGCAAGGATCGTAGTCAGGGGCAACGGCAGGAGGTCTGGAACACAGGCTAGGAACACACAAGGGAACGCTTTCACTGGCACAATGGCAACAAGATCCGGCGAGGGAGTGCAGGGGAAGTGAGGTATAAGTAGGGAGTGCACAGGTGAGAATACTGATTAGGCCTGCTGCGCCAATCAGTGGCGCAGCGGCCCTTTAAATGGCAGAGACCCGGCGCGCGCGCACCCTAAGGAGCGGGGCCGCGCGCGCCGGGACAACACAGACGGGGAACGGGTCAGGTACGGGAGCCGAGATGCGCATCGCGAGCGGGCGCGTCCCGCATCGCGAATCGCATCCCGGCTGGGAGTAATATCGCAGCGCACCCGGTCAGCAGGTCTGACCGGGGCGCTGCAAATGAGAGAACGCTGCGAGCGCTCCGGGGAGGAGCGGGGACCCGGAGCGCTCGGCGTAACAGTACCCCCCCCCTTGGGTCTCCCCCTCTTTTTGGAGCCTGAGAACCTGAGGACAAGACTTTTGTCCAGGATGTTGTCCTCAGGTTCCCAGGATCTCTCCTCAGGGCCGCAATTCTCCCAGTCGACCAAGAAGAATCTTTTACCTCTGACCGTCTTGGATGCTAGAATCTCCTTCACAGAAAAGACGTCAGAAGATCCGGAAACTGGAGTGAGAGAAACAACTTTGGGAGTGAAGCGGTTAAGGATGAGTGGTTTAAGGAGAGAGACATGGAAGGCATTGGGAATACGGAGAGAAGGAGGAAGAAGGAGTTTGTAAGAGACAGGGTTGATCTGGCACTTGATTTTGAAAGGACCAAGATAGCGTGGTCCCAGTTTATAACTGGGGACACGAAAGCGGACATATTTAGCGGAGAGCCATACCTTGTCTCCGGGAGCAAAAATGGGGGGAGTTCTTCTTTTTTTATCAGCAAATCTTTTCATCCGGGATGAAGCCTGTAAAAGAGAATTTTGGGTCTCTTTCCATATGGTGGAAAGATCACGAGTCACTTCATCCACAGCGGGCAAACCAGAGGGCAAGGGAGTAGGGAGGGGAGGAAGAGGGTGACGGCCGTACACCACGAAAAATGGGGATTTAGCAGAAGATTCGGAGACTCTGAAGTTGTATGAGAATTCGGCCCATGGTAGAAGATCTGCCCAGTCATCCTGGCGGGAGGAAACAAAATGCCGTAAATAGTCACCCAGGACCTGATTAACTCTTTCTACTTGCCCATTGGATTGGGGATGATAAGAAGAAGAGAAGTTTAATTTGATCTTGAGCTGTTTACAGAGGGCCCTCCAGAATTTAGACACGAATTGGACGCCTCTATCTGAGACGATATGCGTGGGCAAACCGTGAAGGCGAAAAATGTGTACAAAAAATTGCTTTGCCAACTGAGGCGCTGAAGGAAGACCAGGAAGAGGAATAAAATGTGCCATCTTGGAAAATCGATCAACGACCACCCAAACAACTGTGTTGCCACGGGATGAGGGCAAGTCCGTAATAAAGTCCATACCAATCTGTGACCAAGGCTGTTCAGGAACAGGCAGAGGATGAAGGAGACCAGCAGGCTTCTGGCGAGGAGTCTTATCCCGGGCACAGACAGTACAGGCCCGCACGAAATCAATAACATCAGTCTCCAGAGTCGGCCACCAATAAAATCGCGAGATGAGTTGCAAGGATTTTTTGATGCCCACATGGCCTGCGAGGTGGGAGGAGTGTCCCCATTTGAGAATCCCGAGACGCTGGCGTGGAGAAACGAAGGTCTTCCCTGGAGGAGTTTGCCTGATGGAAGCTGGAGAAGTGGAGATCAGACAGTCCGGAGGAATGATGTGTTGCGGAGAGACCTCTACTTCAGAGGCATCAGAAGAACGAGATAGGGCATCGTCCCTAATGTTCTTGTCAGCAGGGCGAAAATGGATTTCAAAGTTAAAACGGGCAAAGAACAACGACCACCTAGCCTGGCGAGGGTTCAGTCGTTGGGCAGACTGGAGATAGGAGAGATTCTTGTCATCAGTGTATATGATAACTGGAAATTTTGATCCCTCCAGCAGATGCCTCCATTCCTCAAGCGCCAATTTAATGGCCAGTAGTTCTCGATCCCCGATGGAATAGTTTCTCTCCGCCGGGGAGAAGGTCCTAGAAAAAAAAACACAAGTCACAGCATGCCCGGAAGAATTTTTTTGTAGAAGGACAGCTCCAGCTCCCACTGAGGAGGCATCTACCTCCAATAGGAAGGGTTTAGATGGGTCAGGTCTGGAGAGCACGGGAGCGGAAGAAAAGGCAGACTTGAGATGTTTAAATGCGTCTTCCGCTTGGGGGGACCAGGACTTGGGATTGGCATTTTTCTTGGTTAAAGCCACGATAGGAGCCACAATAGTGGAAAAGTGTGGAATAAACTGTCTGTAATAATTGGCGAACCCCAAAAAACGTTGGATAGCACGGAGTCCGGAGGGGCGTGGCCAATCTAAGATGGCAGAGAGTTTATCTGGGTCCATTTGTAGTCCCTGGCCAGAGACCAAGTATCCTAGGAAAGGAAGAGATTGACATTCAAAGAGACATTTCTCCATTTTGGCATAAAGTTGATTGTCACGAAGTCTCTGAAGAACCATGCGGACATGCTGGCGGTGTTCTTCTAAGTTGGCAGAAAAAATCAGAATATCGTCCAGATAAACCACAACACATGAATATAGGAGATCACGAAAAATTTCATTAACAAAGTCTTGGAAGACGGCAGGGGCGTTGCATAGGCCAAAGGGCATGACCAGATACTCAAAGTGTCCATCTCTGGTGTTAAATGCGGTCTTCCATTCGTCCCCCTCCCTGATGCGGATGAGATTATAAGCACCTCTTAAGTCCAGTTTGGTAAAGATGTGGGCACCTTGTAAGCGATCAAAGAGTACCGAGATAAGAGGTAAGGGGTAGCGTTTTTTTACCGTGATTTTATTAAGTCCGCGGTAATCAATACAAGGACGTAGGGAGCCATCTTTTTTGGACACAAAAAAAAATCCAGCTCCGGCAGGAGAGGAGGACTTGCGGATAAACCCCTTTTTTAAATTCTCCTGGATGTACTCCGACATGGCAAGAGTCTCTGGAGCAGACAGAGGATAGATTCTGCCCCGGGGTGGGGTAGTACCCGGGAGGAGGTCAATAGGACAGTCATAAGGCCTGTGAGGAGGCAAAGTCTCAGCTTGCTTTTTGCAAAAAACGTCAGAATAGTCCATATAAGCCTTAGGAAGACCGGATACAGGGGGAACCACAGGGTCACGGCAAGGAGTACTGGGAACCGATTTAAGACAGTCCTTGTGACAAGAAGTACCCCAGTTCTTGATTTCTCCTGTGGACCAATCAAGGGTTGGGGAATGGCGTTGAAGCCACGGTAATCCAAGAAGAATTTCAGAAGTGCAGTTGGAGAGGACCAAAAATTCAATTTTTTCGTGATGAGGTCCGATGCACATTAGGAGAGGTTCCGTGCGGTAACGCACGGTACAGTCCAATCTTTCATTGTTAACAGAATTGATGTAGAGGGGTCTGGCGAGACTGGTCACCGGGATGTTGAACCTGTTGATGAGAGAGGCCAAAATAAAATTTCCTGCAGATCCGGAATCCAAGAAGGCCGTAGCAGAGAAGGAGAAGGTAGAGGAAGATATCCGCACAGGCACAGTAAGGCGTGGAGAAGCAGAGTAGACATCAAGAACTGTCTCATCTTTGTGCGGAGTCAGCATACGTCTTTCCAGGCGGGGAGGACGGATAGGACAATCTTTCAAGAAGTGTTCGGTACCGGCACAGTACAGGCATAGGTTCTCCATGCGGCGTCGTGTCCTCTCTTGAGGTGTCAAGCGAGAGCGGTCAACTTGCATAGCCTCCACGGCGGGAGGCACAGGAACGGATTGCAGAGGACCAGAGGAGAGAGGATCCGGGGAGAGAAACCGCCTCGTGCGAACAAAGTCCATATCCTGGCGAAGCTCCTGACGCCTTTCGGAAAAACGCATGTCAATGCGGGTGGCAAGATGAATAAGTTCATGCAGGTTAGCAGGAATTTCTCGTGCGGCCAGCACATCTTTAATGTTGCTGGATAGGCCTTTTTTAAAGGTCGCGCAGAGGGGCTCATTATTCCAGGATAATTCGGAGGCAAGAGTACGGAATTGGATGGCGTACTCGCCAACAGAAGAATTACCCTGGACCAGGTTCAGCAGGGCAGTCTCAGCAGAAGAGGCTCGGGCAGGTTCCTCAAAGACACTTCGGATCTCCGTGAAGAAGGAGTGTACAGAGGCAGTGACAGGGTCATTGCGGTCCCAGAGCGGTGTGGCCCATGACAGAGCTTTCCCAGACAGAAGGCTGACTACGAAAGCCACCTTAGACCTTTCAGTTGGAAACTGGTCCGACATCATCTCCAAGTGCAGGGAACATTGCGAAAGAAAGCCACGGCAAAACTTAGAGTCCCCATCAAATTTATCCGGCAAGGATAATCGTAAGCCGGAAGCGGCCACTCGCTGCGGAGGAGGTGCAGGAGCTGGCGGAGGAGATTGTTGCTGGAGCTGTGGTAATAGCTGCTGTAACATCACGGTCAGTTGAGACAGCTGGTGACCTTGTTGCGCTATCTGTTGCGACTGCTGGGCGACCACCGCGGTGAGGTCGGCGACAACTGGCAGTGGGACTTCAGCGGGATCCATGGCCGGATCTACTGTCACGATTCGGCTGGCAGGAGGTGGATCCTCTGTGCCAGAGAGGGATTGGCGTGGACCGTGCTGGTGGACCGGTTCTAAGTTGCTACTGGTATTCACCAGAGCCCGCCGCAAAGCGGGATGGTCTTGCAGCGGCGGTAGCAACCAGGTCGTATCCACCAGCAACGGCTCAACCTCTCTGACTGCTGAAGATAGGCGTGGTACAAGGGAGTAGACAAGAGCAAGGTCGGACGTAGCAGAAGGTCAGGGCAGGCAGCAAGGATCGTAGTCAGGGGCAACGGCAGGAGGTCTGGAACACAGGCTAGGAACACACAAGGGAACGCTTTCACTGGCACAATGGCAACAAGATCCGGCGAGGGAGTGCAGGGGAAGTGAGGTATAAGTAGGGAGTGCACAGGTGAGAATACTGATTAGGCCTGCTGCGCCAATCAGTGGCGCAGCGGCCCTTTAAATGGCAGAGACCCGGCGCGCGCGCGCCCTAAGGAGCGGGGCCGCGCGCGCCGGGACAACACAGACGGGGAACGGGTCAGGTACGGGAGCCGAGATGCGCATCGCGAGTGGGCGCGTCCCGCATCGCGAATCGCATCCCGGCTGGGAGTAATATCGCAGCGCACCCGGTCAGCAGGTCTGACCGGGGCGCTGCGAATGAGAGAACGCTGCGAGCGCTCTGGGGAGGAGCGGGGACCCGGAGCGCTCGGCGTAACAGTGTCCAGGTTATCAGCAGGAGGTTACCCCAGATGGTCCTTAACCAGAGCGTAGAATATCGCTCTTAGTAAAGATTGTTCCAACTTTTTGATACAGGAGAAGAGAAGTGAGGGGATCCCAGAGTTGTCTCCAGTGGTGTTCTCTACTGCATATAGTGTCGAATTTTCCTCCATATGCAAGATAGTCATACATATATGCCCATGCTACTCTCGGATCCTCTCTTCTCATCTCTTCTCATGTGTCACCAAATCTGGATATGGACGTGTTGCCAAGAAGGCACCGACCATTGGTCAATTGGTGTCCCCAAGCTTATTCCAGTCATCTCGTCCTACTATTTCATCATGGCTCACATATAAAGGATCATATCAATGTGGACATAATCCCTGTACATGTTGCAGTGTGATGCACATTACCAAAATGTTTGAATCTTAAGTTACTAACAAATCCTTTTAAACAGTATATACAGTTACATTGTGTATTTGGTATCGTGCACCACATGCAGAGTTCAATACGTGAGTTGTACCACAACACCGTTGAAAATTAGGTTCTGAAAGCACCTTTCGGATATCCCCTACTTTGCTTCTAAAAACGTCTCTGCCGCATCGAAACATTGTGCTGATAAACATAATGGGTCCTTCTCTTCTTTGTGACCACAGACAAAAGCTGTTGAATAGAGAAATATTTTGGATTCTGATTTTAGCCACGCGGGTCCGGTCAGGTCTGAACAGACGTCAAGAAGTGATTTTGCACTTTTAGTCTTCTGTTCGTTCAGACCACTAATATGTACAGTTTATACTATTTTAAAAGAATACTAATAAACTTGAAAGTTTTATTGTGAAGATTGTACCTGTGAAGGGTTATCAGTTCCTCCGGCCCATAAACTTTGACCCGGATGAATTGTTCTCCCTATATAAACCTGTGTGTTTGTGTAATCAGTATATGACTAAGAGCGCACCTGCGCTTGAAACGCGTCATCCGTCTACCTGTCCATGTGTGCTGGTCTGAAATAAAGTCGAGTTTTTAGCATCTACAGAGCTGGATTTCTTCCTTCTTATTTTCACCGGTGTGCTGCCGTCCAGCATCTACATCGGTGCTCCGGCCGATATGCTTGTTGAGCTGGAATAGCTCTCGTTTGTAAATTTGATTAGGGCCCATTCATATTACTGTATCAATTGGCACTAGGACTGCTCGGAAATACACTGTCTTTATAGACAGCAATGCACTTATGAGTGGATCCCCCCCCCCCCGAAAGAATCTTATAGCTGGTATCTACCACTATATGGTCACTGTATGGAGGTATTATTGTTTATATAGGCCTTTCTGTGTGGTAGATATACATTATATGGTCATGGTGTGGGGGTATTATTTGGTATTTGTATAGGGCTGTTGTACATATTTAGCAAGGTCCTAAAAAATAAACATATATGTGCAGGAATTTGCCCAAACGTAAGCACCAATTGGCTATGCTGGGGCTGTTGCCAGTATGCAGCATGCTGGTATAATGAAATGTGAATCAAGCCCAATAGCACATCCTAAAATAGGGAACATGTCGGAAGTAACGTGATCTTGTTCTTCCTATCTCTGAACACTGGGTGTCACAATTCCTTACTTTGATTGATCTTATTTTATTTTTGACATGAGCCTACGGTTTATATGTATATCCTTTAATAACTGCATCCTAGAAAGAGTAAATAAGGTGCTGGGATTATAGAATATTTAACCCTTTAATGACAACACTTCTTTTGGCCAATTTTCTTGTTTGCATTTCTTACCTTTTAAGTGACATAACTCTTTTATTTTTCCATCCACAGAGCCATATGAGGGTTTTATTTTTTTGTGTGACCAATTGAAATTTGCAATGGCTCCTTTAATTTTACCATTAAACGTATGGTGTAATGAAAATAATTTGGAAAAAAAAAACTGCAATTTTGAAAATTTTCATTTATTTTTAAGCAGTGCACTATACAATAAAATGGAAACAGTATCTTTATTGAGTGGGTCAATACGATTACAATGATGCCCAATTTATATATTTTTTTAAATTACTTAAAAAAAAAAAAGAATTGTATTTTACATTTTTTTTAAAGAAAATAAGTATGTCACGTCTGGCAGGGATAAGTGCCTTTTGGGTTGCCCACCTCTTTAATAGCGTGGCCCCGGGCGTGTGAGCGGACGTGCTGTAAGGAGCTCTGCTGAGAATCCTGAATTTATCCTGGGCATCAGGCTATATTTTTGCTTTTAATACCCACCTGCTGGTTGCTGTGGGTCCCTGGGGTGTAGCGGTGGTGGAATGCCGGGACGGCGCCGACAGAGGAAGCAGCAGGGATTGATGGACAGCAGCGGGGCCGAGTCCCTGAAGAAGCCGGTGCCATCTTGTGTGGAGGTGTCAGGGATCGTGGAGCGCCTGCAGCGCTTTGCGCAAGTTACAGACGCCTCTGACAAGGCTCCGGTGGGCAGCTGGAGTGACGAGGAGCTGGATGGGTGTTAGAATTCGGCTAGCTGGATGTGGATCCTCTGCGTCAGCGAGGGATTGGCGTGGACCGTGTCGGTGGACCGGTTCTAGGGGTGCTACTGGTTTTCACCAGAGCCCGCCGCAAAGCGGGACGGTCTTGCTGCGGCGGTAGCAACCAGGTCGTATCCACCGGCAACGGCTCAACCTCGCTGACTGCTGAGAAGGCGTGGGACAGAAGGACTAGGCAGAGGCAAGGTCAGACGTAGCAGAAGGTCGGGGCAGGCAGCAAGGTTCGTAGTCAATGAGGATAGCAGGAGATCTGGAACACAGGCTTTGGACAACACTAAACGCTTTCACTGGCACAAGGCAACAAGATCCGGCAAAGAAGTGCAGGGGAAGTGAGGTAATATGGACAGGGAGCAGGTGGAAGCTAATTAGGCTGATTGGGCCAGGCACCAATCATTGGTGCACTGGCCCTTTAAATCTCAGAGAGCTGGCGCGCGCGCGCGCCCTAAGGAGCGGAGCCGCGCGCGCCAGGATGTGACAGCCGGGGACCGGGACAGGTGAGTGACTTGGGATGCGATTTGCGAGCGGGCGCGTCCTGCTATGCGAATCGCATCCCTGCCAGCAATGTCAGTGCAGCGCTCCCGGTCAACGCCGCGAGCGCTCCGGGGAGGAGCAGGGACCCGGAGCGCTCGTCGTAACAGTACCCCCCCCCTTAGGTCTCCCCCTCTTCTTGTCGGGATGTTTCTTCATCCGGGATGAGGCCTGTATGAGGGATTTTTGAGTCTCTTTCCAGATGGTGGAGAAGTCCCGGGAAACCTCATCAACAGCGGGCAAACCAGAAGGCGTGGGAGTGGGGAGGGGGGAAAGAGGGTGAAGCTTGGCACGGGGCAGTGTTACCAGGACGGGGGCTATGAGGAGGAGACACTGAGGTTTGACTGATGGGACTGGGAGCAGACGTGAGGCATTTTTTATGGCAAGAAGCACCCCAGCTCATGATCTCCCCGGTGGTCCAATCAAGGGTAGGAGAGTGGCGTTGGAGCCATGGCAGACCAAGGAGGACTTCAGAGGTGCAGTTGGACAAAACAAAAAGTTCAATTTTTTTGTGATGCCGTCCAATGCTCATGAGCAGGGGTTCTGTGCGGTAACGCACAGTGCAGTCCAACTTCATTCCGTTGACCGAAGAAATGTAGAGCGGCTTGACGAGACGGGTCACCGGGATGCAGAACTTATTCACCAAAGAGGCCAGAATAAAATTTCCAGAAGAACCAGAGTCCAAGAAGGCCGCGGCTGAGAAGGAGGAGTTGGCAGAAGGAGAAATCCGCACGGGCACAGTGAGACATGGAGAAGCAGACTTCGTACCAAGAGACGCCACACCCACGTGAGCTGGGTGCGTGCGTGCGTTTCCCAGACGTGGAGGGCGAATAGGGCAATCCACCAAGAAGTGTTCGTTACTAGCGCAGTACAGACATAAATTTTTGTCCCTACGGCGAGTCCTCTCTTCATGGGTCAGGCGAGACCTATCCACTTGCATAGCCTCCTCGGCGGGAGGCACAGGGGTAGATTGCAAAGGATACTGTGAGAGAGGTGCCCAGAGATCAAGGTCTTTTTCCTGGCGGAGCTCCTGGTGTCTTTCAGAAAAACGCATGTCAATGCGGGTGGCCAAATGGATAAGTTCTTGCAGGTTGGCAGGAATCTCTTGTGCGGCCAGCACATCCTTGATGTTACTGGATAGGCCTTTTTTAAAGGTCGCGAAGAGAGCCTCGTTATTCCAAGATAATTCTGAAACGAGAGTACGAAATTGGATGGCGTACTCGCCTACTGAAGAATTACCCTGGACCAGGTTCAGCAGGGCAGTCTCGGCAGAAGAAGCTCGGGCTGGTTCCTCGAAGACACTACGGACTTCAGCGAAGAAGGACTGGACTGTGGCTGTGGCAGGATCATTGCGGTCCCAGAGCGGTGTGGCCCAAGACAAGGCCTTTCCAGACAGAAGACTTACTACGAACGCCACCTTAGACCGTTCTGTAGGAAATCTGTCCGACAACATCTCCATATGTAGGGAACATTGAGACAAGAAGCCACGGCAGAGTCTAGAGTCCCCACCAAATTTGTCCGGCAGGGACAAGCGGAGGCTAGGAGCGGCCACTCGCTGCGGAGGAGGTGCAGGAGCTGGCGGAGGAGATGGTTGCTGCTGTAGCAGTGGCAGAAGTTGCTGTAACGTGGCGGTCAGCTGCTGTCCTTGTTGGGCAATTTGCTGCGATTGCTGGGCGACCACCGTGGGTAGGTCAGCGAGACTTGGCAGCAGCACCTCAGCGGGATCCATGGCCGGATCTACTGTTAGGATTCGGCTAGCTGGATGTGGATCCTCTGTGTCAGTGAGGGATTGGCGTGGACCATGTTGGTGGACCGGTTCTAGGGGTGCTACTGGTTTTCACCAGAGCCCACCGCAAAGCGGGATGGTCTTGCTGCGACGGTAGCAACCAGGTCGTATCCACCGGCAAAGGCTCAACCTTGCTGAATGCTGAGAAGGCGTGGGACAGAAGGACTAGGCAGAGGCAAGGTCAGACGTAGCAGAAGGTCGGGGCAGGCGGCAAGGTTCGTAGTCAATGAGGATAGCAGGAGATCTGGAACACAGGCTTTGGACAACACTAAACGCTTTCACTGGCACAAGGCAACAAGATCCGGCAAGGAAGTGCAGGGGAAGTGAGGTAATATGGACAGGGAGCAGGTGGAAGCTAATTAGGCTGATTGGACCAGGCACCAATCATTGGTGCACTGGCCCTTTAAATCTTAGAGAGCTGGCGCGCGCGCGCCCTAAGGAGCGGAGCCACGCGCGCCAGGACGTGACAGTCGGGGACCGGGACAGGTGAGTAACTTGGGATGCGATTCGCGAGCGGGCTTCAGGTTTCTAATGTGGGTAACTCGCTTTCTGTTGATATTGCTGAGTTTTACAGAATTAATGCCGGGTCGGCTTCGGTGGGTACTGTATGGGACTCACTGAAAGCTTATGTGAGGGGTGTCTTTATCTGAGATATTACATTTTGCAAGTCTAAGAATAGAGCGTTACAGACTACACTGCAGGCACAGGCCATGGGGGCGGAACAGCAATTTCTTTGTGACCCATCTGATGCTAATAGGGATAACTGTCTTTACAATCTATGTTAGATGCGCACTTGATGCACATGGCAGACAACAAACGCTTTTTTCAACAGCAGAAGTATTTTGAGAGTGGTGAGAGTACCGGGCGTTTATTAGCGCGTACGGTTAGAGCCCAGCAGGGTTCTGCCTCTATCCCTTGCCTTTGTGATGGTGCCGGGACTTTCGTTCGGGAGGATGCAGATATTTTGAGAGTGTTGGTCTCCTTCTATGAGGAGAACTACTCTTCTAAATTGTCGCATGACAGTCAGGCCATTGAGCACTTTGTCTCTGCTATTTCTCTCCCGGCGCTAACGCAGACGCAGATGGATATGCTGGATGACTGTTACGCCGAGCGCTCCGGGTCCCCGCTCCTCCCCGGAGCGCTCGCAGCGTCCTCTCATTCGCAGCGCCCCGGTCAGACCTGCTGACCGGGTGCGCTGCGATATTACTCCCAGCCGGGATGCGATTCGCGACGCGGGATGCGCCCGCTCGCGATGCGCATCCCGGCTCCCGTACCTGACCCGTTCCCCGTCTGTGTTGTCCCGGCGCGCGCGGCCCCGCTCTTTAGGGCGCGCGCGCGCCGGGTCTCTGCAATTTAAAGGGCCACTGCGCCACTGATTGGCGCAGCAGGCCTAATCAGTGTCATCACCTGTGCACTCCCTACTTATACCTCACTTTCCCTGCACTCCCTCGCCGGATCTTGTTGCCATTGTGCCAGTGAAAGCGTTTCCTTGTGTGTTCCTAGCCTGTGTTCCAGACCTCCTGCCGTTGCCCCTGACTACGATCCTTGCTGCCTGCCCTGACCTTCTGCTACGTCCGACCTTGCTCTTGTCTACTCCCTTGTACCGCGCTTATCTCAGCAGTCAGAGAGGTTGAGCCGTTGCCGGTGGATACGACCTGGTTGCTACCGCCGCTGCAAGACCATCCCGCTTTGCGGCGGGCTTTGGTGAATACCAGTAGCAACTTAGAACCGGTCCACCAACACGGTCCACGCCAATCCCTCTCTGGCACAGGGGATCCACCTCCAGCCAGCCAAATCGTGACAATGACCCTATCTCTATAGAGGAACTGGAGGCTGTCTTGGGTGCGCTTCTGTCTGAGAAGTTCCCGGGGGTGGATGAGTTCCCTAATGAATATCTTAAACACTATAAGAATATCCTGTTAGAAGTACTGTGAGATTGTTAGAAGTACTGTGAGATGCCACTGAGGGGGGGACTCTGCCAGGTTCCATGATGGAAGCGATTATAGTGTTATTGCTGAAGCCAGGTAAAGATCCACATTTAGCGGGCTCCTATAGGCCCATTTCTCTCCTATGTTCTGATGTTAAGCTAATAGCTAAAGTCCTGGCTAATAGACTGCTGAAGGTAATCTCCTCATTGATACACAGTGACCAAACAGGATTTATGCCCGGGAAGTCTACGGCAGAAAATATCAGAAGGCTCTTTTTGAACCTTCAATTGCAGCCGAGGGGTGATGGGTGTAGAGCTGTGCTGTCGCTTGATGCTGCCAAAGCTTTTGACAGTGTTGAGTGGCCATTCCTTTGGTGTGTTATGCGACATATGGGATTTGGGCCGGTATTTCTGTCATGGGTACAGCTACTGTATGCAGCCCCTTGTGCTAGGATATGGGCTAATGGTTTATTGTCTCAGTCCTTCCCATTGGGTAGGGGCACGCGCCAGGGGTGTCCTCTTTCCCCTTTCCTTTTTGCTTTGGCTATAGAACCCCTGGCAGTCTTAGTACGGGCTTCTACTAGTTTAGGGGATTCTGCTATGGTGATCTGGAAGAGCGTATTGCCCTTTATGCTGACGATATGCTGTTATTTATGAGGGATGTTGTGCATTCTCTGCCCCCGTTTATGGTGTTGATAGAGAACTATGGTAGTTATTCTGGCCTGGCTATCAATTGGGATAAGTCAACGATTCTCCCTCTTGATCCCCTTCCCCGCATGCCGGTATTGGATAGGGTGGGTCTCCCTGTGGTATCTCAATTTACATCCCTGGGTGGAGTGGTCTCAGTGAATCCTTTTGATTATCTATCTCTGAATCTCATCCACTTGCTTGGCCGTAGTTCTGGTAAAGTGGCCGTATGGCAGAAATTGCCTCTCTATGATAGGTAGATCTAATTTAATCAAAATGATACTCATGCCTCAACTCTTATATATTTTGCATAATACCCCTGTCTGGATCCCTATGAAGTACTTTCTTAGGATTCAGTCTTTATTCAGAGAACTTATATGGAATTGGAAGTCTGTCAGATTGCGGTTGGAGACATTGCAACGTACTAAGGAGGCTGGTGGTCTTTCTAGTCCGAATCCCTGGTTATACTTTTTGGCGTCACAGGTTCAACAGTTGAAGGGGTGGGCTCGGTACGAAGCTATGGGACGTACTGGTGAGTTGGTTTCGAGGAGACTAGGCAAGGTGACTCCTATTTACCTGTTGGAGATGGCTGCACAGACCAGGCCACCTGATACCCCCCCCCCACTTTTACTCTTATCAGGAAGGTGTGGGCAAAATTTAAAGGGGTACTTTGGTGCTTACACATCTTATCCCCTATCCAAAGGATAGGGGATAAGATGCCTGATCGCGGGAGTCCCGCAGCTGGGGACGCCCGGGATCATTCACGCGGCACCCCTTTTGTAATCAGTGCCCGGAGTGTGTTCGCTCCGGGACGGATTATGGTCGACCGCAGGGCTGGCGGCGTGTGACAGCTATCACGCCCCCTCCCGTAGGCTTGCATTGAGGGGCGGAGCGTAACGTCACACGAGGGGCGGGGGCATGACGTCACACGCCGCCGGCCCTGCGGTCGACCATAATCAGTCCCGGAGCGAACACGCTCCGGGCACTGATTACAAACGGGGTGCCACGTGCATGATCCCAGGCATCTCCAGCTGCGGGACTCCCGCGATCAGGCATCTTATCCCCTATCCTTTGGATAGGGGATAAGATGTGAGAGCACCGGAGTACCCCTTTAAGGCTTTGTTGAGATACCCTGTATTTGTTACTTTCTCCCCTCTATGGTTTAATCCTAACTTACCTGAAGTGAGTTTGTTGCCTGCTAGTACTCCTTGGATTACTCGAGGGGTGTTGTATCTATCTCAGTTGTATGATGGGCCGGTGTTGAAGTCCTTTGCTCAGCTGCGGGAGGAATTTACTTTACCTCATTCTTATTTCTACCGCTATCTACAGCTGCGACATGCCCTCGAAACGCAGTCTAGGGCGGGGGGCTTCGATATTGGCTCATCGGCTGCTGTACAAAATCTGTTTACTGAATCTTCTACTAAGGGTGTGATTTCTGTATTATATAGGGAGATCCTCTCCTTATACCATGAAGCCTATCCGGTAACAGTTAAAGCAAAGTGGGAGACTGAGGTGGGTCCCACATCGGATGAGCATTGGGCACAAATTCTATCTATGACCCCACGGCTGGCCGTTTCTGAGGCCCATAGGGTGTCCCAAATTTTTCTATTGCATAGAGTGTATCGTACTCCTGCATTTCTTCATAAAATTGGATTACGGCTGGACTCCTGTTGTCCTCGCTGCTCCATGCCGGATGCTCATCTGATTCATATGTTTTGGGATTGTGCACATCTCACTCTATTCTGGAGGGAGGTAGGGCAGTTGATTAGACGGGTGTATGGTTGCCCATTTACTTTGTCTATTCTAACATGTCTTTTGGGACTACTGGAGGGGTTGGACGAGGATAGTGGTTTGTATGTCAGCATTAATAGGATCATTTATCAAGCTCGTAAACTGATAGCTCAATATTGGTTTTACTCCACTGCTTTCACACTATAAAAATTCATCCGTTACAAACGTCCGTCAGAAAACCCATGTTAAACGGTGGTTAAACAATCCCATTCAAGTCTATGGGATTTTTTGATTATCCGTTATGACCCGTTATAGCCCGTCATGAATAACGGACGTTGGTTGTGACAGGAGAAATAACGGGACATGCACAAATTTTTCTTCCGTCACAAGAAACGGGTAAATTAACGGCCGTTATTTTTAACATTGAAGTCTATGGCAAACGGATGAGCCTTTATGTCATCCGTCTGCACCTGGTTTATAATATCCATTATTACTTCTGAGCATGCTCAGAAGAGGTGACATCAGCAGACTCCTGCAGTGCTGAAGGACTACTACTTCCATCATGGAACAGACTTGTTTCCATGATGGGAGTAGTAATTCCCTGGCTGTGGGAGCGTGCAGACAGCTGGGGAGGCTACATTAGTGTTTGTACTACTACTCCAATCATGGAACAGAGTATGTTCCATGACTGGGGGGTTGTAGTACAGGGGCTGAGGGATTGATCGCACCGGGTCTCACTTCTGAGACCCGATGCGATCCGAAGTTATTAAGCAGGAGAGCAGGCGGCAAGCTCCGCAACCCTGTGATGTATCAGTGTGTTTTAACTTTCATTTTTAAATCCCCTGCAGGGAACCCTGAATGGCCTGTACTGAGGAGCCAATCAGGGCTCTCAGCGGGAGATTTAAAAATTAACATTGTGAGTAGCAGGGGGCCATATCTATATTAAAGGCGCTTTGGGGGGGGCAGACATATAGCCTATATATCTAGCCCCCCCAGCGCATTTATAATATGCCCCCGCCAGCGCATTAATAAATATTTACCCCCTGCCAGCGCATTTATAAATATATATCCCCTGCCGGTGCATTAATAAATATATATCCCTCGCCGGCACATTAATATATATATATCCTCTGCCGGCGCATTAATAAATATATGTCCCCCGCTGGTGCAAGTATAATGTGCCCTCGCAGCGCAGCCGTCTATATACATATTTCACCGCAGCGCTATGTGTGAAAAGCATTCTAGCAGCAGCCAGCAGCCTGAAATACTTTTCATTCATAGCGCTGCAGGGATATATGTATATAGAAGCACTGGGGGGTGCAGACATATAGCGTTATCTGCCCCCCACAGCGCTTCTATATACATGAATGAAAAGTATTTCTATCAGCAGCATTGGGCCGTCGGCTGCTGCTAGAATGCTTTTCATTCATAGCGTATCGCCTGAAAAGGTGATGTAATGAGCTGATTTGCATATTCCCCTAGCCAGAATGCCTGCGGAGTGCTTAGTGGCCCTTGAAAGCTCTGTCACACCAGGAGTGGTGAACTCTCCCTGAGTTAAATACTCATCCCGTCTATATATATATATATATATATATATATATATATATTATATATACACACACACACATATATACACATACATACATATACACACACACACACACAAGCAAGAAGAAAATTGCAGCAGCACACATTGGTCAAAAAATTGAGGCTCTTAGCGCACTTTCTTTATCAAAAACGTGTCCCCCATCCACCACGGGGAGGTGGCCTCATTTAGGATGGGACCCGAACACACATTCTGAGCCTAACCCTCAGATACCAACTCACCTCTGCTGGGCATATAGACTCTGACTGGGTGACATGCTGGATCCATATACAATTTAAAACACCACCTGTGAGAAAGGGGGAGGGGTGCACAGCTAAAGAGGGTGGCGTTTTAAATTGTATATGGATCCAGCATGTCACCCAGTCAGAGGCTATATGCCCAGCAGAGGTGAGTTGGTATCTGAGTGTTAGGCTCAGAATGTGTGTTAGGGTCCCATCCTAAATGATGCCACCTCCCCGTGGTGGATGGGGGACACGTTTTTGATGAAGAAAGTGCGCTAAGAGCCTCAATTTTTTGACCAATGTGTGCTGCTGCAATCTTCTTTTTTGTATACTATATATATTGTGACGATCCGTCTTGGGGATTAGCTCTGGGATCGTCCTGGACCACGCCACAGGATGCGTTTCTTCTCAATAAACCAGCAAACAAACGCTTATAATGCAAATCTGGCACCTTGCCAGTTTTATTAGACAGGTTGCAGGGAAAGAAATAAACAAAAAGCAGGAACAGAACAAAATCCTAGACCGTCTGGTCACTGACTAAACAGATCAGCTTGTCCTGACTAACAACCGCTGAGCTTCCCTCAGCCGGTTAAACTTATGTCCCCTGCAACCTTCTATTCACACTTCATTTCACTCTCTTTGAGCCCCTCATAGCTCGGGCTGTGTACTCCTCAGCAGGCTCTGTCTCTTCCCTACAGCCCACATGCTGTCTCCTAGGAAGAGCCCCCATCTCATATACACCTCCCTTCCCTCCTGCCTCATTACTTAAGAAGCAGGTGAGAGCTTGTGCAGGGTGAGCCAAGGAAATACACCCTTTCCTTGCCACACTGCCACATATCCCCCTACCCCCTTTGCTCAGACCACCGGGAAGGAGCACATGTATTTGAAAGGCAGAAACCATCTGCCTTTCCTTTCTCTTGGACAACTTTTGTCCCACAGTCTCTGAAGTCCTTGACTTTTTTCTTTCGGACTTTTACCAGCCACCAATTGCAAGTCTCTCGGTCACACCTCTCCAGTACCAGGTTCTTCACCCTGGTGTGGGCAGGGTTCTTGAAATTAAGGAGTGAGAGGACCGATGCTTCTAACCTTTGTCTTCTTCTTGCTTGCCGGACCTCTGCCTCTGCTTTAGAGAATCTTTCGGCCTCAGTGGCTTCACCAACCACTGACTTGTTCTCTGTACCGTCAGAGGACCTCTGACACGGGTCCATCTCAGTTCCAACTTTAGAGAACTTCCCACCTGGTTTCACCTCAGTCTTGTCTTCAGTGGATTTCTCACATGGTTTCACCTCATCCCATCCAGCTTTCTCTTCTGGGGCACCAGCTTCCTCAGGTTTGGCTTCAGAGTCTTTGGCTCCTTCAGATTCTTGTGTAGAATCAGCTTCTACTACTGCAGCTTCTTCAGGCTTACTCTTCTCTTCACCTGTAGCTTCAGTTGTGCCATTCTCTTTACTCACAGCTTTTGAGGTTGACTCTGGTTTAGCTTCTGCTTCAGAGGATTTCTCTTCCTCAGCATTACCTTCAGAATTTTTGGTCTGCTCAGGTTCAGAGGATTTCCCACCTCTCTTCTCCTTCGTCTTCACTTCAGAGGATTTCCCACCAGGTTTCAGTCCTAGCTTCAGGAGACTTCTTACAGGACTTCACCTCAATCTTAGCTTTAGAGGACTTTTTCGCAATCAGAGAAAGCATAACTGTATCCTGTAACTTCGGCCCCAGAAGCCTTCCTTGAGCCAATTCCGCCATGTCTTGGTCTCTGCTCACTTTTAGGACTTCCTGGTCCTCTTCCTTTTTCTCACATTTTCGCAGCTTACACTGGAGCTTAGCGGACTTCATCCTCTCACTGTCAAGTAACTCTGTCAAGTCCCTGACAGTATCTTCCGAAGACAGCAATTGTTTCCTCAATTGTTCATTGTCCGCCAGCACAGCCACCTGCTCGTAGAGTTGCGCTCCCAGCAAAACCAAGGCAGCTACGTGGGACCTTCTGCGCGTTTCGTTCTGCGCTTCCAGGCTCTCTTTTAAGATCTTCATGTCATCTTCCAGCTTTATATATCTCAGCTGCTCACTCTTGAGTTGTGCGGAGATCACCTTCTCACTGTCCAGCAACTGTTTCTTGGACTTTACTAACTCATTGATAGATTTTCCACTCTCACCAATCTGTTGAGATAGATCTGAGATCTCCTGTTGCAAGTTCTTGTTTTCATGTTGCAGAGTCTCAACTTGTTCCAGGGCCTCCTCATACTGCTCACGGAGCAAGTCATTGTGATGACGAGCAGATTGAAGAGCATGTGCAAGGGCATTCTTCGCCTTGACTTCCTCCTCCAGTTGTCTCTTAGCTTTAGAGACACTCTCCAGATTGCTGGCAAGAGCTTCAGCTTCCATCTTCATTTCATTCTTCTCTTTTTCTATTTTTTCCATGGCTACCAGGCTAGCCTTGTGATCACTCTGCAGAGCCTGATATGCACCATGTAGAAGACTCACTTCTTCTTCCTGGAATGACATCCGCTTGGCCAGACTCTGCACTTCACTCTCCTTGCTGGTCACAAGACCCTGGGAGCGGGACAGTTCATCCTGCAGAGCCACAAACTCACTTCAGTGATGGGCCATGACTTTTTCCAGCTGAAGCCTCACTTCTTGCTCTTTTTTAAAGTCAGCAAGTTATTTGTCCCTCTCCTCTGTCAAGCGATGTACCTCTTTTTCTTTCTCCAACAACTTCACAGAAACCATCTGCAGGGTTTCTTCCAGATTCTGGATCTGCTCCAGTTTTTTCCCAAGGCCAGCTCGTCTTTTCCGAGACCTTTTACTGACAGCGGTCTCCTCACTCTCGCTGTAACACCTTGAGACATCCTCTGGTCCTCTGTCAGACACTCGACCCAGCTCTTCTCCATCTCTCGATGAAGTCTCCCCCTTTTCCGGGGTTGCGGCCACTTGTGCCTCATTATTATCATCCACAACAGGTGCCACTGACACCTGGCACTCTTCCTCTCCCACCACGTTGGCAACTCTGGAGACTCTCGCTAAACACTCCCGTCGGACCGGCAATTCCTTGGCGGTAAGTTTGTTGCCTCTAGCAACAACTTCAATGGCTCTTGGCACCAGCGAGTCAGGGAGATTCCTGATCAGTTCCTCTGAACTGTCTCTTGGCTTCTTGGCAGACTTTTCTTTTGTCTTGTCACAGTCTCCTTCACTTAGGGCTCTGTCTGTGACCGTAAGTGCAGCCCCCAGCTCCACTGGTACTCTTTTCTGGAGTTTTGGTTTTTCCACAGCCATCTCTGGAGCTTCTATTCGTCACCACTTTAACTTGACTCGCGGACTGTTCTTCAGCTCCCCTAGTGGTCTGGCACACTCCCACCTGACATATACCTAGGGTCTGCTGACACTCCCTGTTCTCAGCTGAGTTCCTGTCCCCTGCTATGTGGTGAAAACCAAGTGTGCCTATCAGGTGTTCCTGCTCTAGTCACCTGATTATCTTCCCACAACTGCTGAAAAAACGGAAAATCCTTCCCCAGCACTACTTCATACTCTAAGGTAGGCTCTATTGCAACCTTGTGACTTATGGTGCCATAGGGAGTAGAAATACACACATTAACCCCAAATACCGGCTTTTATAGACACTATAGCGGGGTCCGGCTTTCTGCAGCTGGTCTTTACCAGACTTATTACACATTTTGGATCTAACAAAACAGTCATCTTTTTACCTTCTATTTCCAGCTCACACAGGTTTTCTTTTGTCCTGCGAGAGGTGGGAATAGAACTCTTTACATCAGAACACATTAACATAAGTGTTTCAAGAAAAACATTATCAGCCTGCATGGGTTCACAATATACAGCACCATTCACACAGTCCAGTAGAGACCCCCCAGTCCTCACTCCTTCCGGAACCTTTGTGTGCGAACTCTCAGGTGCACTCTCAGCATCCCATAGCTGCCAGAAATACGGAAAGTCTCTGCCCAGTACAATTTCCACTGTAAGTTCCGCACATACCTCCATCATATGGCTTACTGTCCCAAAACATGTATCAAAGGTAATTTGAACAGTCTTACCGGGCTCCGGGTGGGACTTCACAAAGGGAATTATTTCTGGCATAATCCGAGATACAGTCTGGCAACAATCCAAGTCCACCCACAGTGGGATTCCGCCCACCGACAACTCACGGGACCTCGGCTTCTTCTTGGCGTCCATCGGTTGTGGTCCACGTCGGTTGCTCCCAGCAACAGCCTTTCTAGGTTGCCCCATTTTCTTGAAAAAAATTCTCGATCCGTTACCCCTAGCAACGCTCCTCCACAGACACCAAACTGTGCTTGAACTCCTCTGCTGGGCTCCTCCGACTTGCAATCTTGCAGGGGGTTGCTCCTAGCAACAGCTCCTCTCCAACTCGCTTGTTGGTTGCCCTTGGCAACGGGTTGCCCTTAGCAACGGCGTGCCCGCATCCTCCACCAAAATGTGATGATCCGTCTTGGGGATTAGCTCTGGGATAGTCCTGGACCACGCCACAGGATGCGTTTCTTCTCAATAAACCAGCAAACAAACGCTTATAATGCAAATCTGGCACCTTGCCAGTTTTATTAAACAGGTTGCAGGGAAAGAAATAAACAAAAAGCAGGAACAAAACAAAATCCTAGACCGTCTGGTCACTGACTAAACAGATCAGCTTGTCCTGACTACCAACCGCTGAGCTTCCCTCAGCCGGTTAAACATATGTCCCCTGCAACCTTCTATTCACACTTCATTTCACTCTCTTTGAGCCCCTCATAGCTCGGGCTGTGTACTCCTCAGCAGGCTCTGTCTCTTCCCTACAGCCCACATGCTGTCTCCTAGGAAGAGCCCCCATTACACTGAGTCTCCATCTCATATACACCTCCCTTCCCTCCTGCCTCATTACTTAAGAAGCAGGTGAGAGCTTCTGCAGGGTGAGCCAAGGAAATACACCCTTTCCTTGCCACACTGCCACAATATATATATATATATACATATATATATATATATATATATATATATATATATATATATAGATGGCAGTGCTGTGAGAGAACATTATACTTGAGGATATATATTTATTAATGCGCCGGCGGCATGGGCGTACCTAGAGCATTTGGCACCCGGGGCGGACCCTTTGTTTGCCCCCCCCCCCCCACACACACACACACACACACACACACACACACACATGCACCCCCCTCAATTACACCCCCTCCCTCCCCTCCCCCCAGGGGCGGACTGACAACACTCGGGGCCCCCGGACCAAAAAAAAAGGCAAGGGCCCCTGCTAGGCTCTGCAGCTCGTCAATCTTCTGCCACGCTCTTATTCCACCCAAATCCCACACACAATAAACTAAAATTTATATATGTAAGAAACACTTTAACGTAGGTAAATTTCCATGACCAATAATACTGGTATACAAGGAGTAAATATATATACCACCACACAATAACTGGATAATACCGCCATAATTTAGTGAATAAAACTACTATACACAGACCAGTATGCTATACAGGATCTGTATACAATATAAGTGATTATATACAGGACCATATGGTGGTAGATATCAGCTGTACACAGGATGTGTATACCATATAAGTGATTACAGTTACATTTTGGGACTCACAATTACGTCTTTTCTGATCAGCGGTGTCCTCTTTGTTTTTCTTCTCTGTCCGGATAAGACCGCCATGTGGATCTCTTAACATCTGCAGGAAAAACATGTCAGACTTTTTTCAGTGCCCTCCCCTCCTCTACAATCTTTCCATCTATAGGCCCACAAACTGTAATAATGCCCTCCTTGGTGTCCTGCACAATAAAAGGGCAGGTAGGTAGGTAACCAGGGCACCTTTCCCATAGGTATATGCAGAGTTACACCCCCCTCATTCCCATAGGTATATGCAGAGCTACCCCCCCTTTCCCATGGGTATATGCAGAGTTACACTCACCCCCCCTTTCCCATATGTATATGCGGAGCTACACCCTTCCCCATAGGTATATGACCTATGAGGAAGGGGGGGTGTAGTTCCGCATATACATATGGGAAAGAGGGGGGGTGGTGTAGCTCTGCATATACTTATGGGAAAGAGGGGGGCAGCTCTACATATACCTATGGGAAAGAGAGGGGGGGGGGTAACCCATTGGTATATGCAGAGCTACAACCCCCATCTTTCCCATAGGTATATGCAGGGTTACCCCCCCCCTTTCCCATAGGTATATGTAGAGCTGCCCCCCCTCTTTCCCATAAGTATATGCGGAGCTACACCCCCCTTCCCCATAGGTCATATGGGAAAGTTTTTTCTGTACTAGATGACCCTTTGTGAGTCCTAGTCAGTGCTTTCTTTGCAGTCTGCTCTATAGTCTATCAGAAAAATAACAGAATGAGATCTTGATGTAGGGGGTGAGACTTAATTTAATCTTTTAAAGAACCATAATAACCTAATTACAGTAAAGACTGACCTAGTGACATCCTTGTTGGGCGCTCCACCTCAACATGGCTGCACTATGGGCAAATATGACATGAACAGCCCCTATACTAAACCTGGTAAAGTAGATGGTCTGTAATCCTATGAGGTTTGTCTACCTAGGAGCAGAATTACTCCATAGAGTGAGTGACAGAGTGAGAAAGGTATGTGTGGGGGTGAGCGGAAAGTGATAGTAACTTTGACATTAACTTAGCCTTAAAATCACTTTAAAACTTCTCGAATACATTCCTAGGTTACCCCAACAGTGTTATACATATAGAAGCTCTTATGGTATGTTCACTGAGGAATTGGGGCGCAAATCACGCTGAAGATTTCCGCCACAAAACACAGTTTTTTTTCGCGCGGAATTTGCGCAGAATTGGCGCGGAATTCCGCACGGAAATGCAGGTTTCATGCGGAGGAGGAGTATCAAGTATTTCTATTCATAAAAATTTTTTTTCATGCGGAAATTCCGCGCCAATTCCGCTCAGATTCCGAGTGGAAATGCTTCTGACCCCCCAAAAAAATAACTTGATCTCTATGGGAGAACGATGCTGATTCCGCCTGAAAGAAAGAACATGTTCTTTCTTCAAGCGGAGCAGACTTCCTCGTCAGAATTCTGCTTGAGGAAATTCCTCAGTGTGAACTGAGGGGCAGAAATTCTACACAGCTCTATGGGGATTTCACTGCTGAATGATTTGGAGAGGAAAAAGCGAGCAGAATTACTTGTGGAAATTCCTCTCCAATTCCTCAGTGTGAACATACCCTAGGCTCTTTTATTGCTGATTCACACAGCAAACCAAACTGTCCACCGCAAACCAAACTTTTTCGGATTGCGTGCCTAACCAAAATTTTTTAAAATTTGCTCAACTCTATTCTTCTGGATGAATGGACAAAAATGGGCCTATTGAAACTTTTATTTATTTTTTGACTCTTTATTTTAATGATTTTCTGACATTTAAAGAGAAAAAAAAAAAGGAACAGAAACACTTAACATAAAACCATAGGACATAAAAAAAGAAATATAACAATCCTGACAGGCTCATTTCACTTATTAGTGGGGTGGGATATACAATTTTTACATTTTTATCTATTTTTTGTGAAAATGTTGCTTAACTGTCTAGGGGTTTAAAAACTAGCCATTTAGCCCATGCTATTAGGAAATGTGAATGGATATTACAAATTGAAGCTATAGTATTTTCCATCTGACAAACCCAGTGCATTGCATCGATTAAATAACTAATGTTAGGGAGTTGTGCAACACAAAAAGAGAAACACAGCCGCACATCCACCATTTGTAATTTGATCTACTTGCTTCTCATAATTTCAAAAACTAACAGGTTGTTAGTATACATTTTGATCCAAAAGTGCAAGCCCACTCGCCACGTCAAGGCCACCTCGTTAGAGTGGGTCACTAACCTGACACTGGCATAGCCCCCGGCGGGGACCACTGCTTCTGAGACCCCATGCCCAACGGAGGGAGCGACCCAGTGGCCAAGCAGCTCCACCCTACAGACAAAGCATTACAGAAACAATGGCCGCCACAGAGAACCACAACAGCATGAAACCTACCATGTGCTCACTGCCAGAGGGCTGGGAGAATAGTAGGAGGAAACCCTTATGCACTTTCCTGGTAATTAAAAACGCCTGGGCCAAATGGGTGGAGAGGAGTGCTGGCCATGGAAGAAGGGAGAGACTACAAATGTGCAACACAAAAAGAGAAACACAGCCGCACATCCACCATTTGTAATATGATCTACTTGCTTCTCAGCATAATTTCAAAAACTAACAGGTTGTTAGTATACATTTTGATCAAAAAGTACAAGCTCACTCGCCATGTCAAGGCCACCTCGTTAGAGTGGGTCCCTAACCTGACACTGGCGTAGCCCCCGGCGGCGACCACTGGCTCCGAGACCCCATGCCCAACGGGGGGAGTGACCCAGTGGCCAGGCAGCCCCACTAATGCCTGGCCACTAATGTTAGGGAGTTCTGTGCTTTTCCATTTAGCAGCGATTTTACTTTTGTCTATTGTTATAGAGTTTACTATCACTGTGGTGTCTGAAATAGAAATGTCGTCCAAACATTAATGCAGCAGGGCTACTTCCGGGCCCCAGGGGATTACGAAGCCGACTATTTTGCAAAGTTTACAGTGAATTTGTGACCACAGTTCTTTTATTGGGCGCATTCCCACCATACATGTAGTAATGTGCCTATCTGTTGGTTACACCTCCAGCATATACTTGTCTGACTTGAATTTATTTTTTAAAGCCTGTGGATATACAACTTGATGTTTTGCAATTTATTGTAAATGTATAAGCCCATTGTGTGTTGGAAAAGGAGCGACCCAATTCATCTTCCCCTTTATTGCAGTAATGTATTCAGTCTGGTCCAAACTTTAAGGAATGGTATATTTTCATACTTTGTTGGCTTAAAAATTGAGAGCTTATTAATGAGACTGAACCCTTGTTTGGTAAATTAATGGTAGCTATAAAGTGGCGCAACTGTAAAAACTTGTAAAAATCAGATTTTGGTAGTTTGTATTTTTGTCTTAATTCCTCGAATGGCACCAGTCCTTCTACTCCTAGCTTGTCTTTATATGTGTTGATACCCAGTGCTTCCCAGTTGCTATAATTAGAGTTGGGTATGAGGGTTTGTATAACTGACGAAGGGAGGTCAGGAATAGCTAAAGGTAATAACCTATCCTTAATCAACGGGAGATTCCAAGTCCGTAATGATGCAACAATTGTGGGATATTTCGATTTCCCCGTGCCTGGGCATACTCTGGATGACCATAATAAATTCCTTAATGAGCCCCCGGGACTAGTTGTGATAAAATAGTTTTTTTAAGTGGCCCTTAATCGTAGCTTTATGAGCACACCACATTACTAAACCTGATACTGCTCCATTGTCATTATCAGAGAAAGTAGTTCTTAATTGTTTCTATCAAGGCAGAAAGATAGTTTGGATGGTTTCGAATATGGGAGTTAAGTCGCCATATTGTATCATATAAAAAAGCCATGTGTTCTGCGAGTGAGAGGAAAACCGGGCTATGGCCTGAACATGATAATATACCTATGGAGGAGGCCTCCGCTTTGTGTAAATTGGTTCTTTCTACCAGAAAAAAAGTCAATTCTGGAGTACATTTGATGGGAAGCTGAGTAAAATGTGAAATCTCTCTCCCCAGGGTGCTGAACTCGCCAGGGATCTAGTAGCTGGTATTGGCTAATTGTCTTAGCATAGGGGGTGGGTTCAGGTTTAGTTGTTTTTGTGGTAGAGTCCATAGATGGCCAAACAGACATATTCAAATCTCCAGCCATAACCAGGACCCCCTTTTTTTTTTTTTTTTTTTTACCTCTTGTACTTTTTTTTTTAGGAGCTTTTTAATAAACCTATGGAAGCCAGTTTGCTGTTTAATTCTCAATCACCTACACAGCCACTCAATCCAAAGAACCTTTCACCACTATTTAAAATGAACAGCTTACCTAACCCTAAGGAAACTGATATTTCCACCACCAATTACTGAAGCTGCTATGTGACAAATGTTGCATTCATTACATATTTCACTTACAACCACCTTCCAGAATGCCGTGGGGGATATACAAAAAGAAATTCAAAGCCTAGGCATACAAACCTCTCAAATTTAGGAAAAAAATGGATCAGCAGTCAATAGCTCATAACCAAGTAACAGACTCAGTGAGGGATTTAAAAGATGAAGTGGAAAGCCTTAAAGTGGCAGATATGGAGGACCGCTCATGCAGGAACAACCTCTGAGTGAGGGGTATCCCCGATGTAGTGAAGCAGGAGGACTTGGGTCCCTTCCTAATGGAGTATTTTTCGCTTTTGGTGCCACAAGCCTCTAAACCTATTGAGACCTTTAAATGTACATTCTGGTGTCTGGCACAAAGACCTTAGCCGCAATCTTATAAGGTATAATTTGGAACATTCATAGATCAAACTAATTTTCCCAGCACATCCCACAGATGTTTAATCAGTTTGACATCTGGAGTCAACACCTTGAACTCTGTCATGTTCCTCAGACAATTATTCCTGAACAATTTCTGCATTGTGGCAGTGGAGTGGTACTTCCTGCTGAAAGAGGCCATTCCTATTAGGAAATATTGCTACCATGAAGGGGTGACTATTTCCATACAATGGTTGGATATGTGGCATATAACATCCACCTTAATGCCAAAACCCAAGGGTTCCCAATAGAACATTGCTTAGAACATATTTTTATAGTGCATATTGGGCTACAAACATGTTCCTGGCCATCCACATGATATAGAAGAAAATGTATTTAATCACACCAGGCCACTTTCTATCATTTTTTGGTGATCCAATTCTGATGCAAACGTACCCATTGCAGGCACTTTAAGTAGTGGACAAGAGTCAGTATTGGCATTCTGACCAATCTTTTCTAGGCAGCCCCCTACACAGCAAAAGTTGGGCATAAAGAAAGCTCCAATGCAAAGTATACCTCCATGCAAAATTATTAACTAGATTGTGCTTCTGTATCACATCATGCAATAAATATGTGCAGTCTTTTTTTTAACCCAATATTTGGTACATCAGGGAGACTGAATGCCGTCTAATGTTGGCACCTAAAGAGCAGTGGTGGCAGTGGCAACGAAACCTTCCATCCATCAACCTAAAATATCAACAGACACACTTCACTCCACCTACCTTAATACAACTGACCAATAACACTTTGTGGCAGGGCTGCCAAATGATCTCTGTGTTACAAGCACTGATTCCATATGTGCCTGCACGATGGGTAGAGCAGTCTCGCTCTCAGGCCACAATTTTATGTAAACTAAGTCCTTTTTGCTCCAGACCTCTTCTTTCTTCCATTTTTGGCACAGTTTGTGTCCCAGTACAGCTCTACTAACTGCTTTGCCGAACTTTATTTCTGTGGCTGAGGTATGATAAGGTTTGTTTGACAGTAAAATGTGCCTTCTAATTGCTGAAACTGTATATAACTGTATTTATTTGTATTGCATATGTCTTTTCTTGTATTTCTTTGGTAAAATATGCAAACAATGAATTTTTACAGCAAGCAAGGGGTTAACAATTACATTTGCAAAATGTGCAAAAAAAACCTCTTAGCCAATCAATGCAGGAATCTTCCCAAACTCCACCCACTTAGCCTGGGAAGAGGTGGTTCCAATTTCCCTTTAGTGCGTTTGGAGGTTACCTGGCCGTTGAGGAGTAGGTAACCCTGACTGCAGGGACACTAAGGGTTAACAGCAGGGGGACTGGTAGCTATCCCTCCCACTTTTGTAACTTTAAAAACGAATGACCAGGGAGTCAGGAGTTTGTCTGGCGCAGACAATAAATCCACTAATAAATCCATTGATTTTACTTGGCTGCCTGATGGTTCCTCTCTGCGCCAGACAAACTCCTGACTCCCTGGTCATTCGTTTTTGATTTTACTCTCACCCAGGAGGGCTGCAGTGGACCTTCTTCCATATCTATTCTGCTCTTAACCTTGTTGTGTGTGGGCGCACAACCAACTTTGGTAAGCGGCTTGGGAATCACCGTCCCCTACCCCCACCTGCAAGATCTACTGATCCCGCACATGAGGCGCCTTCCTTTCTTTCTCTACTTTTGTAACTTTGGGAGGGGACTATAGTGTACGCCCAGAGAGTATATTATTCCCTCCTTGGCTCTTCCTCTTGTACTCACCAGCATCTGAAGGTCCCACCTGCCCTTCCTATTGTGTTTCAGCATTGTATGGTTTGTGTTTCTGCTGCCACGGTCCCTGTTGTGGGGCCCGTTGGTTTTTCCTGCTACCCCTTTAAAAAAATAAAATAAAATGTTTTTCTACGAGACGACTTTTGTTTAAGAAAAAAAGAAGGTGATTAGTTTGGGCTTTTGTTTTCCTTTGTATTTGATTGTTTTTGTCCTTTCTTTTAGGTCCTTTGCAGTCACAGCTGGCGTGGTAAGATCGTCAGTGAAGGTAAAGGGCCGTTGGCATTCATGTCCATCGAGGACACGGCGGGACATACTGCTTCGGCTGAAGTGGTGAGATATCAGTTACGGTTAAAGTTGCTGCTATGCAGGGTTTCTGAAGTGTTTACAGTAGATACAGTTATGGTTATGTTTTAATAAACAAGCTGTGACCATCACCCAGCTCATAAAACTGAGATGTTGTGAAGTGTTTTTATTGGTGGGAAAGGGGGAGGGAATATCGGGCCTGTTAGTAAGAAGGTGTGTCACGATGCCGGCTGGCAGGTAGTGGATCCTCTGTGCCAGAGAGGGATTGGCGAGGACCGCGCTAGTGGACCGGTTCTAAGTCACTACTGGTTTTCACCAGAGCCCGCCGCAAAGCGGGATGGTCTTGCTGCGGCGGTAGTGACCAGGTCGTATCCACTAGCAACGGCTCACCTCTCTGACTGCTGAAGATAGGCGAGGTACAAGGGAGTAGACAGAAGCAAGGTCGGACGTAGCAGAAGGTCGGGGGCAAGCGGCAAGGTTCGTAGTCAGGGTGGATAGCAGAAGTTCTGGTACACAGGCTTTAGACACACAAAACGCTTTCACTAGGCACAAGGGCAACAAGATCCGGCAAGGGAGTGCAAGGGAGGAGACCAGATATAGCCAGGGAGCAAGTGGAAGCCAATTAAGCTAATTGGGCCAGGCACCAATCATTGGTGCACTGGCCCTTTAAGTCTCAGGGAGCTGGCGCGCGCGCGCCCTAGAGAGCGGAGCCGCGCGCGCCAGCACATGACAGCAGGGGACGGGAACGGGTAAGTGACCTGGGATGCGATTCGCGAGCGGGCGCGTCCCGCTGTGCGAATCGCATCCCCAACGGCCATGACAGTGCAGCGCTCCCGGTCAGCGGGACTGACCGGAGAGCTGCAGGGAGAAAGACGCCGTGAGCGCTCCGGGGAGGAGCGGGGACCCGGAGCGCTAGGCGTAACAGTACCCCCCCCCTTAGGTCTCCCCTTTTTTTTGTCCGGTGACTGCCTCCCCTGGGATGAGGACACCGGGAAGGAATGGATGGTTTCCTCAATGGCAGGCAGTACAGCAGGAGTAGGAATGGGGAGGGAGGGCAGAGGGTGAAGCTTGGCACGGGGCAGGGAGACACAAGGACGGGAGCCATGAGGGGACACAGAGGCTTGCCTGATGGGACTGGGAGGGGGGGAGAGGCATTTCCTGTGGCAGACAGAGTCCCTAACGACCTTAGGGGGACCAGATACAGGAGGAACCACAGGGTCACGGCAGGGAGTACTGGGAACCGGTTTAAGGCAGTCCTTGGAACAAGAGGGACCCCAACTCTTGATCTCCCCAGTGGACCAATCCAGGGTTGGGGAATGGTGTTGAAGCCAGGGTAGTCCAAGGAGAATTTCGGAAGTGCAATTGGGAAGGACCAAAAATTCGATTTTCTCGTGATGAGGTCCGATGCACATTAGGAGGGGCTCCGTGCGGTAACGCACGGTGCAATCCAACCTGGCTCCGTTGACCGCGGAAATGTGGAGTGGCTTGACAAGACGGGTCACCGGAATGCGGAATTTATTCACTAAGGACTCCCGAATAAAATTCCCAGAGGCACCAGAGTCCAGGCAGGCCACGGCTGAGAGGGAAGAGCTGGCTGAAGTAGAAATCCGTACAGGCACCGTGAGACGTGGAGAAGCCGACTTAGCATCAAGAGACGCCACACCCACGAGAGCTGGGTGCGAGCGTGCGTTTCCCAGACGTGGAGGACGGATAGGGCAATCCACCAAAAAATGTTCGGTACTGGCACAGTACAGACAAAGATTCTCTTCCTTACGGCGATTCCTCTCTTCCAGGGTCAGGCGAGACCGATCCACTTGCATGGCCTCCTCGGCGGGAGGCCTAGGCGCAGATTGCAATGGAGACTGTGGGAGAGGTGTCCAGAGATCTAAGTCTTTTTCCTGGCGGAGCTCTTGATGCCTCTCAGAAAAACGCATGTCAATGCGAGTGGCTAGATGAATGAGTTCATGCAGGTTAGCAGGAGTTTCTCGTGCGGCCAGAACATCTTTAATGTTGCTGGATAGGCCTTTTTTAAAGGTCGCGCAGAGGGCCTCATTATTCCAGGATAGTTCAGAAGCAAGAGTACGGAATTGTATGGCGTACTCGCCAACGGAAGAATTACCCTGGACCAGGTTCAGCAGGGCAGTCTCAGCAGAAGAGGCTCGGGCAGGTTCCTCAAAGACACTTCGAATTTCCGAGAAGAAGGAGTGTACAGAGGCAGTGACGGGGTCATTGCGGTCCCAGAGCGGTGTGGCCCATGACAGGGCTTTTCCAGACAGAAGGCTAACTACGAAAGCCACCTTAGACCTTTCAGTAGGAAACTGGTCCGACATCATCTCCAAGTGCAGGGAACATTGCGAAAGAAAGCCACGGCAAAACTTAGAGTCCCCATTAAATTTGTCCGGCAAGGACAGGCGGAGGCTAGGAGTGGCCACTCGCTGCGGAGGGGGTGCAGGAGCTGGCGGAGGAGATGATTGCTGATGAAGTTGCGACTGAAGTTGGTGCACAATGGTGGACACTTCCGACAGCTGGTGGGTTAGATGGGCGATCTGTCGGGCTTGCTGGGCGACCACCGTGGTGATATCAGAGGCAACTGGCAGGGGAACCTCAGCGGGATCCATGGCCGGATCTACTGTCACGATGCCGGCTGGCAGGTAGTGGATCCTCTGTGCCAGAGAGGGATTGGCGAGGACCGCGCTAGTGGACCGGTTCTAAGTCACTACTGGTTTTCACCAGAGCCCGCCGCAAAGCGGGATGGTCTTGCTGCGGCGGTAGTGACCAGGTCGTATCCACTAGCAACGGCTCACCTCTCTGACTGCTGAAGATAGGCGAGGTACAAGGGAGTAGACAGAAGCAAGGTCGGACGTAGCAGAAGGTCGGGGGCAGGCGGCAAGGTTCGTAGTCAGGGTGGATAGCAGAAGTTCTGGTACACAGGCTTTAGACACACAAAACGCTTTCACTAGGCACAAGGGCAACAAGATCCGGCAAGGGAGTGCAAGGGAGGAGACCAGATATAGCCAGGGAGCAAGTGGAAGCCAATTAAGCTAATTGGGCCAGGCACCAATCATTGGTGCACTGGCCCTTTAAGTCTCAGGGAGCTGGCGCGCGCGCGCCCTAGAGAGCGGAGCCGCGCGCGCCAGCACATGACAGCAGGGGACGGGAACGGGTAAGTGACCTGGGATGCGATTCGCGAGCGGGCGCGTCCCGCTGTGCGAATCGCATCCCCAACGGCCATGACAGTGCAGCGCTCCCGGTCAGCGGGACTGACCGGAGAGCTGCAGGGAGAAAGACGCCGTGAGCGCTCCGGGGAGGAGCGGGGACCCGGAGCGCTAGGCGTAACAAGGTGGTTGTTCCATGCCATCAGTCTAGCACAGACAGCATGTTAGTTAGCCTAAAGTGCAACAAGTCTACTAGTCCTGTCTTCAAGAAAAATCTAAGCCGGTTTGTCTAGCGAGTCCCTGTTTCTAAAGTGAGTCCCACTTTAGAAACAAAGTCTCAAAAGTCGCCAAAGGGGTAACATTGAAGAAAAGTTGTACAAGGACTTTAATATAGGGATTTCCCCTGGATGTGCATTTCCAGCTAACTTTCTCAGCATTATTCATAAGTAGTAAAGTGGGGCAACGTTCTACAGCTCCCACCCCTGCCCCCCCCCCCAACAGCACCCCAACCTCCCCCCAGTGAAGATCCTTGTCCAGTTAGCTCAAGAAAGTAAATGAAAAGTATTTGCAATGTATTATCTTCCCGACAGTATATTAGAGAGAAACTATAAAATCACCATTTAATACTACATTTCCAAGTGTTATGCTGCACCCAAATAGTCTATGTATGCAAGTTATCTAAGCTGGGGAATAGTCATATGTGTACTTGACATCCATGAGGTTATCTCATAAATATCCTGAACTTTTGTTGTAGGAAGGTAATGCTTTGGTCCAGGGATCTCAGCACCACCACATATTACATAAACTCTAGATGTAAGACGTAAACTGAACAGGACGCACATTCAGCCTGACTGGGAAAAGAAGATTTAGCTGGTAGCCGGTGAGTAAATGCTAGACATAGCACGAGGGTAGTTAAGGAGATTATCAAAACAACATCTTTTCCAGATTAAGACTTTGTATACATGGGGTCTAATACTTATTTATATTTTATATTCTGTCTAACTAGATACATGTATGAGATAGAAATGTCAGTACTACAAATGTACAAATTCCTATGCAAGCTATTTTTCCATAATGTTAAGTAATATATTAGCAAGCCAGTTAGTTTTCCCCCAAAGTGACAACTACTTTTCTGAACCAGGAGTATGCACCAGGCAATTGTCAGCTGTTGTAGTATGAAGAAGACTTGAAACGCTTACAGGAGGATCCAACATAGGGGCTCAGGTTGTGTGTAAGGGCACAATGTTGTCCACTGATAAACAAGCCCATCTGAGCCTGAAAAGTGAAGTGTATCATGTGTCATTGGGATTTATTAGTATTTTAGATTATTTCATAAATAGTTGCCGTGCACTGGATGTAGGGGTACGTATAACTATCATAGTAGGAAGCATAGATACATAAAGGTTATAAAAACATGCAATACATTTTTTAGTTCTTGCTTTGTGCTTATTAAAATACTATTTATTTATATAGTGCCAACAGATTCTGCAGCACTTTACAATTTGGGGGGTACAAGTAAAGACAAGTATCAGATATTACAATTCTACACAATAAATAGTCAAACAGGACTGAGGGCGACAGCTTACAGACTATGAGGAATGGGGTTGAGACAAAGGCAGAAAGTGCTTTACTGATACAATGGTCCAGCCATGTTTTATAAATAGGAAAGGCTTCATAAAGGAGTGTGAACCAGTCACTAGCTAATCTCCGAACGTCTTAGCTGAATAAAGCAGAGGTGGAGACTGCTGAATATGGCACTTTTGATGTCTCAAAAAACCCAAAGGTCACAAAACGGGGCAAAGTGATAGTAAGGGAGATCAAATAGGTAATGTTATAGGTCTGCATGATGAGATGTGTCTTTATGGCAAGTTTAAAACGGTTGATATTGGGTACAAGTCTGAGGGTTTGGGGTATCACATTCCAGAAAACTGGTGCAGCATGAGCAAAGTCTTGGAGATGGGAGTGAGAAGTTTGGATTATAGAGGATGTTATTGTGAGATCATTAGCAGATCGGAGAACACGTGTAGGATGGTAGGTAGATATGAGGGAGTAGATGTAGGGAGGCGCAGCACTGGAGAGCTTTGTTATGGTACAAAACCATTTTACCATACTATAATTGGATTCACCGCTTAAGATGATATGGCTCAGTTTTTGGCAGACAAGACTGCAAACAAGGGCAATGGTGACTGGCTGGACACGTAATGGGCACTGTGACACCACATTTATTTTTGCTTAGTGCATGGAAATGGTTCTGGAATAGACAGGATTATGTAATGAAGGTGCCACCTATGTCTGGATGGTAGACAAGGTAACTGTGGGAGCTGCTCGTGCATGTTAGTTGATCAAATTGTCCTTTCTACTGGTGGTCTGTCTGGGCCTGTTCGCCATGTGTAAATACCCTAATGTAACCACTGTTTCCAACACAAACAGTTCTGTGAGAACTAAAATGACCATCCTACTTTTCTCAGTCTAACGATGTGCCCCCTCTCAAAGTTTGTCAACTGTGAAAAATGTCTAGCAGTCAACGATCTCCCATAAAGAGGCACACTACCAAAACGTATCCTCCTAGAGCCTCTTTATAGGTCAGTGAGGAAAACACTTTTACGCCTTCTTGTTGCAAGATCCAGTGTCTAATTAGACAACACCTGTCAGAATTTACATATCTGTCTGTGACATAACTGCATGCCCAGTTTTCTTCCACATTTCTACTGGGGTGCATGATATTTTTGGTCAATGAGTGTACATTTCCCCTGAAAAGTCTCTGTAGTGGCCAGGCCCCATATGACCAGCACATCGCCGGGGGAGCTGCAACATGAGAACAGGTTGTTCTAATCCAAAAAATTCTTGAAGAACATGCCTTGTGACTTGATTATTAACTGTATGCAATGACAATCTACAGAACTCAGCTGAGTGTAGCTCTGGTTTAACCCAATATACTCCAGCCCAGGACTAAATTTAAAGGGGTACTCCGCCCCAGGACATCTTATCCCCTATCCAAAGGATAGGGGATAAGATGTCAGATTGTGGGGGTCCCGCCATTGGGGACCCCCGGGATCTCAGCTGCAGCACCCCGTTATCATTACTGCACAGAGCAAGCTCGCTCTGTGCGTAGTGACGGGCGATACAGGGTCTGGAGCATTGTAACGTCACGGCTCTGCCCCTCATGATGTCACAGCCCGCCCCCTTAATGCAAGTCTATGGGAAGGGGCCCCTCCCATAGACTTGTATTAAAGGGGCAGGACGTGATGTCATGAGGGGGTGGAGCCATGGCGTCACGATGCTCCGGCCCCTGTATCACCCGTCATTACGCACAGAGCGAGTTTGCTCTGTGCAGTAATGATAACGGGGTGCTGCAGCTGAGATCCCGGGGGTCCCCAGCAGCAGGACCCCCACGATCTGACATCTTATCCCCTATCCTTTAATATGGGTCTATTATTTACACTGCTTGGTCTCTTAAGGTGCCCATGAACACAATAACAAAGTCAGCTAAAACCACTGACTTTGATAGACTGTCCAACTTTATTATGTGTATGGCATTGAAAGAAAGGTTAGAGGAAAGAAGGGTTAGGCATTCTGAATTTCAACATGTCTGATTGTTTGTTATTAGGAACAACAGAGGAGGTGTCTATATAGGGCATATCTAGGGCTCAAATCCTGCAGGAACGCATAGGAACAGGGTTCCTGCACTTTATCCCCAGAAGGAATACTGGGTGAGATTTATTCAAAACCTGTCCAGAGGAAAAGTTAACCAGTTTCCCATAGCAATCAATCAGATTTTCAGAGGCCTTTTCAAAAATGAAAGATGCAATCTGATTGGTTGCTATGGGCAACTCAGCCAATTTTCCTCTGGACAGGTTTTGATAAATCTTCCCCACTATTCCCATACTTTTTCCCAGGACCTGGCCTCTGTGCATATCTGTTCTCATTGGAAGCTTCTCTGAGCTAAGCTTGCGTGTGTAAAGGGCTGTGGTGAAATATAGCTATATGGCAAACAAGCTTTCAGTTTACAGCCATCAGAGATGTATTGTCACCTTTAGTTCATTTCCAGACCAGAGTTGAAAAGCCAGTTACAAGTGACAAATTTGCACCACAGTTGTCTATGACTGTTTTATAGCTGAAGGGGATGCAGATGAGTGTGAATGCATGTGGCAAACTTTTTGTGGGTAATGGTGCACTATTATTGTTAAAGAGGTTGTCTGGGGACATAATTATTACTGTTTAGGGATAAAAAGGGGGCACTATTACAGTGTGGGGCGCTTTCGCTATGTGACAATAAGGCCAGGTTCACATGATGGAATTTGTGAGAAATTCTGCATGAAAAACATGTGCCGCAATTCCACATATTTGCTCGATCTGTCTGGGGGCACTAGGACTGCTTGGAAATCTGCTGTCTCATAGAAGGCACTGCATTTCCAAAATCCGCAAAATTATTTAACATACCTATTCTTTTTGCGGACATCGGAATCAGGATTTCCGTGGCAGAAACATCTGGTGCGGAAATTCCACTGTGTGCACAGTGTAGCAGAATCCCATTGAATTCAATGGAACTTTGTTACAGCAGAATGTCCATGCCAAATATTCTGTGCTGACATTCTGCACAAATTCAGCCATGTGAACATACGGTAAGAGGAGCACTATTACTGTATCAGACATAAATGGGGCAATATTGTTCTGCAGCATTATTGCATGTGGCACACAAATAGGGGGAAATAACTACCATGGGAGGCACCTCTACTGTCTGCGGCATATGCCTTAGGGCTTTTGTCCCTGATCTGGCATTTTTTAGGACAAAACTCATTTTATGAGTAGGTGTTCCTGGTTTTTAGTGGAAACAAACTTAGTTCTAGATTATACTACAAGGTCCTTCTGATGGCAGGAGGAGGGTAAAGTGTCAACAAATGAGGCACAAAAACGAATGGGCGCAGGGACCCTATCAGTTGTCTGTTTATTTGTGTGTTTATTCATATTCCCTGTAACATTGCATTTACTTTAAAGTTTAAGTGTGGTGAAATTGAGGGGCAGATCATTATTATTATTTTTTAAAATATTTTTATTAAAAATTTTCAATAAACAAAAACAGAAAGCAAAAAGGAGATGAAAATAACATATGCCATAATCAGGACAACACAAGAAATGTAAGGAAGAAAAGATAGCTATTATAGCAAGTAGGTCACCCAATACCTTAGCCTCCGCCCCATACAGTAACTCATAATTGTCCATGAAGAACAACAGATGGTGGGCCAGGAAAAGGTTGTATCAGCCTCGATGGAGCAAGTAAACAGGAAGAAGCAGATGGTGCCAACAGAAAGAGAGAGGTACAGCTTGGCTCCCGGGCCCCATACCAGACAAGAGAGCATTGAGTGTGGCTCCTCAGTCCAAGAACCCCAATCGACCACAGTAACAGCTCCCTTGACTCCCAGGGAATCCAAGCTAAGAGCAGTAGTGCTCAAAATGGTTGGGGACTATATTATGTATCCGGCAGTTGTAACGCCCCTAAGGAACCTCTCAAAGATTACATGTTATACCAAGTGGTGTATCTAAAAGGTCTTACAATCTCTATGATCCCTAGGAGTCAATGTGAGTAACAATAAAGGGATTCCATTTCCGGAAGAAATGTTTAGTGCCAAAATCAGAGTGCCGCTCAGCATCTAAGCGGTCCACTGCGAGAAAAGACTTCAACTGGGTTAACAGCATAGGCAAATCTGGAGTGGTAGAATATAACCATCTAATGAACAGACACTGCAGTGCAACTAGCAGGACAACATGGATAAACCGGGGAAACCTCGCTTCCCTTCCCCTCCTCCCTCTGGTGGTTGTAATTGGGGGAATATCGATGACTGTGGTGTAAACGGGAACTGCACCTTCCAATGATCCCATACGTATGACTGTATAAGGCGCCAGTAATTGGCTGAGTGAGAGCAGTCCCAGGCACCATGATACATGTTTGTGAGTGGGGTTTGGCACTTAGGACAGTGAGTGGTGCTATCTAGGAAAGATGGGGAGGACAAAATGTTAAAACCATACAAGGCTGCGTGGGCCAGCTTGAAATAAGTCTCCTACCCTCGGAGGACCACGTCAGTATCTTCTGTCCACCGCTCCCACGTGCATGTGGAGCATGTTTAATGTCGATTTTTAGAGATCGGTTACGCAAGGCTGCATACAGATCGGAAATTGATCGTCTCTGGGGTTCACTACCTATAATGTCATCTAAAATGTGGGTCGGGGCTTCCTTTGATAGATCCTGCAATCTAGAGGAGCAAAAGGCGTGGACCTGGTTAGCATATAGAGTATGAGACCGGGGAAGGATACTGAGGTACTGAGCATTTCCCCCAGGGAGAGCCATCTATGGTCAATGCTATGGATCAGTCGCCCACCGTCCGAACCCCTTTAGAAAGCCAAAGTCGAAACCTAGTCATGCAAGGGCATCCATTTAGATAGCAAAAACTGGAGGCCAAAAACCTTTCGCACTTCCTTCCAGGTCACTATTGTGTCACGCAGCAGCATTGAGCCCTTGACCCCCACCGGGAGTTTAGCGTAAGAAGTGTGGAGTAATGCTGGCAAAGACCAGGGGGCAGTAAGAGCCTCTTCTACCGCTAGATTGGAGAAGTAATTGGAACCAATCAAGCGCATGGTGGAACAAGCAAGCCAAATTATAGCCCCTAACATTTGGGAAATTGACCCCCCCTCCGCCTTGCAAAGCATGAGCTTCTGCAGAACTATACGCAGGCGCTTACCCTGCCACAGGAAGCGTTGAAAGGCCAAGATGAGTTGTCTAACATCAGCAGGCAAAGGATATAACAAGCGCAGGAAACTAATCATTTTAACTAGATGGCATCTACCCAGAAAAGATAGAGGTAAATTCTCCCATCGCTTTAATTCAGCCAATATACGGTGGAAAAGCGGCAGATAGTTGAGTGAATAAAGCGTATCAGGAGTCTTCCCAATGTGAATGACATGCCTGACGAAGATCCCGGTTCGGGATCGAAACGCGTTGCAAATAAAAGAATTTTACCTTTATCCCCGGGTACCAGCGCCTTCTTGAGAGGAACCTATTTACGGATTATCTCTATTGCTACTTACCGGACTGACGAGCGTCTCACCGGGCTTGTTCCTCATGGCAGCGGTTTCCCTTGATCTTCCATACACTGATGCTACTGCAGGTGTTGTGCTCTGAGCGCAACACCAAGGGGTAAGAACCCATCTTTATGTCAACTCTTATCATTGTTAAACGGTCCTCACTAGGGGCGCACCTCCTGTGTTTTTTTTCGTTTGTATTAGTCAATGTGAATGACTAGGCATGTGATGAAATAGGGAGCCACCGTGACGCTAATATGGTAATATATATCTATAGCTATATCTATCTATCTATATATATATATATATATATATATATATATATATATATATATATATATATATGTGTGTGTGTGTGTATATAACATGTAATCATCATTCACTGTTGTGTATTCCATTTATATTCTTTGCCATCTACCAGTGAGCTCATATTGTGTCTTTGGTTTTTCTTTGTGTCTTCCCTCCCCTATTCTACTCTTTAAATTATGCAACTTAATACTAATGAAGTCCAGATGTCTTTAAAACGTGTGGCAGACTATGGCAGCTTTTGGTGTCAAGTGACTTTTAATGCCCAGTACAGTCGCATTCGGAAGCCACCCAGGAAAATGCGCACTCAAAGGCAGTAGCATACTCTTAGCGGCATTAACCCTGTATCCTGTAAAGTTCCCCATATAAGATAAAAAGAATTTTGAGGATAATGAGGTAAAGAAGTACATCATCGGCAAACATAGACAATTTGATTTCATGTGTGCTCACAATGATACCCCTGTAGATATCAGAGGAGATCGAAAAGCGGGCCAAAGGTTCAATCGCTAGATAGAACAACAAGGGCGCTAACATGAGGGAGGAGGACAAGATACCCGTCGTATGCATTCTAGCCGTAAGACCCTCATAAAGGCTGCCTATGAAGGAGCTAAAACGACCTTTAATCCTGAACTTGGACAGGACCAGTCTCAACCAATCCCAACGAACATTATCGAGAGCTTTCTCAGCATCCAAGGTGAGTAGTGCAGGTTTGGTTGCGGTTTGCGACTGGCCCTGAACACTGTCTAGTACCGCCGTCTTCCTGATGTTCATGACTGCCGAGCTGGATTTCATGAATCCCACCTGGTGGTCACCAACAAGGCATGGCAGAAACCTGGGCAAATGATCAGCCAGGATCTTAGACAATAATTTCACATCCTGATTTATCAGAGAAATTGGGCAATAGGAGCCCGGCTCTAAGGGGTCCTTGCCAGGCTTGGGGAGTACCTTAATATAAGCTAGCTTTGCAGCCGAAGAGAGTACCCTGATAGCTGTCTGGTCCCGGTGCTTTCCCAGTCGCCAGGGAGTGAATGCCAGCCGCCATGCTAACGTAACATCTGCATTGAGCTCCTGACGCTGCACATTGGAAAAAGATGGTAAGGTTAGCCTCTCCAGAAATTTTGCCCCTTCATCAGTTGGGGCGGGGAGAGAAAAATAAAGAGCAGCGTGATAGGAGCCCAAGACATTGTTAATGGAGTGCGGTTCATGTGTTATGTGCCCCGTCGAATCATGCAACGCTAGGACGTGCGCTGGCATATAGGATCCCTGCGCTATACGCGCAAGCAAGTGTCCCGCCTTATTACTCTGTCTTCATAAATCTGCTTCAAAATGGGATCTATAGATCCTCTCTTTCCTATCTAACCAGAGTTCATACGAGGATTTCGCTTCCTGCCATTTGAGTTTATGTTCTGCGATGGGAGAGTCAAGGAAGCACGAGTAAGCCTCCCCTAAAGCTGTACTTGCCATTGTATTACCCTCTAGTGTTTTA